>NW_027203541.1:0-70424 GCF_024711535.1 Dipodomys merriami | reverse complement strand
TCCTCGAGCCCCTCTCACGGAGTGTGATACAACACCTGCCCCTGGGTGGTGTATCAGGGCCTTCAGAAATCCGGTGGTGGAATCCAGGCCTTCCCCTTCATGCATTCTCAACACACACTGGCTGGAGGGCAGAGTCTGACAAGGCTGGCAGCCTGCACAGCGGAGAGGCTCCAGCTTTTCCAAGGTGATCAGAAAGGGCTTCTTGGAGACAGCACTTGAAAAGGGGTCTTGCTTAACAAGGAGGATCTGTAGGAAGCACAGACAACAAAGGTGCTACAGATGATGGGCAACATAGCAGAGCGTGTTCATTTCCAGCCAGGGCTGCTGGTGAGAGACTTGGTATAGATGTGCGAGACTGTCCCAAGACAGGCCCGAGGGATCACAGAAGAACAGCTATCCAGGGCTGGGATTGCATCCTAGAGGTAGAGCTGCCTAGCACACAGGAAAGCATGGGTTCAATTCCTAGGTCCTGCATACACAGTAAAAGCTGGAAGTGGCACCATGGCTCAGGTGAAAGGGCACTCCCCTGTAGACACAGAAAGTCAGGGACAGTGCCGGGCCCTGAGGTCAGGCCCCAGGGCTGTCACCATAAAACACTTCTCCCAGGGACCTTTCGTGACAGGTAGATGCACTGAATCTCTTAGTAGATCCATCTGTGCTTTGTGTCTCCTTTGACAGAGGGGAGCTGGACACTCCTTCTGCCCTGGGTACCCCTGGGCCCGGTTATCAGCAACCCTCCCAACGTCTTCCACCGGGACATGGCGCAGCTGGCCCAAGAAGTCCTCAGGTATCGGTTGGGTGGGGCACGGGGACATAGGGCAGGCCCCAGAACTCCTTGTGGGTCTGATCCACCCTGGAAGACCAGGCAATCCAGAGGAGGCAGATGGGAGCTTAGAGGGGGTTAGTGATGTGGAGTGGGCCCTTTAATCCCCATGACCCCACCCAGATTCTAGCCTCCCTTTGCTTTCCCTGAAGGAGGTAGAGGGGTGTCTAGGTGGTAGTGTCTAGAGAAGGACTAGGTGGAAATTCTGAAGGACTAGACACCTTAAGCCATGAGCCAGTGGCTCACACTTGTCATCTCATACCTGTCATCCTACACCTGTCATCCTGCCCACTCGGGAGGCTGAGATCCAGAGGATCTCATTTCTCAGCCAGGCAGGAAAGTCCCTCCAGAGCCTCATCTCCAATCTCCAACCCGAAGTGGCACTGTGGCTCAAGTGTTAGAGCACTGGCCTTGAGGAAAATTAGACATCAGGGACAGTACCCAAGCCCTGAGTTCAAGCCCCTCAACCAAAACAAAACAAAAAAAAATTCAGAAACCGAAAAAGAAAGAAAGACACCCCTTCCTTGCTTGCAAGAGATGGTGAAGTAGTAGTGTTTCTGTGGTTCTGAGACCAGATGCTGACCTCACAGTACAGACATTTCTAATAAGTCCCCAGGTTTACCCCAGTGTGAAGCCAAAGCAGGGTAGGTGGTGCCTTACCAAGAACTCCAGAGGTTATGGCTATGGCAGACATGGAGTGGGTGAATGGGATCTGGGGTGGAATGGTAGTGTCAATTATATGCTCTCCATCCATGGAAGAATGGTTTTGGATGCTGGTGACAAAGTCTGAAGTGTAGGGTTACATTTGGTTTGTGTCTTGATGAGTTGGATTTTCCCTTGGTATAAGAAGGTGGCTGCATAGGAGGCTACAATGCTTGATAAGAAATGTACTCCTTTTATGGCTAGGGAGGTTGAACATTTCTTCATGTGTGTATTGGCCATACTTCTTTCTGCTTCAGAAAAGTTTCTCTTTAAGTCTTTATCCCACTTATTTATTGGGCAGTTGTTTCTTTGAGGATTTGTTGGTGGGGGATCTAATTTTTTGAGTTCCAAGTATATTTTAGATATGAGACACTTGTCCATTGTATGGCTCAGTGAAGATCTTCTCCCAATCCGTAGGCTTTCTATTGGTCTTGCTAGCTATGTCCTTTGCCATGCAAAAGCTCTGCAACTTCATGCAATCCCTTTTCTCCAACCTTTCTTTGATTTGTTGTGTTTCTGGGTCTCTATTAAGAACATTTTGGCCTGCGCCAAGGAGACCTAGGGTTTCTCCTATTCCATCCTGTAATGTTTTCCGAGAGTCTGCTTTGACTCCGAGGTCTTTGATCCATTTGGAGTTGATTCTGGTGCAGGGTGATATATAAGGATCTAGCTTTAGTTTTCTACAAGTAGTTAACCAATTTTGCCAGCACCATTTACTGAAGAGGCTGTCTTTCTTCCATTCTATTTTTTTAGCTGTCTTTCTTCCATTCTATTTTTTTTAGCTCCCTTATCAAAGATTAGATAGCTGTAGTTCTTTAGGTTCATTTCTGGGTTTTCAATTCTATTCCATTGGTCCTGAGGTCTGTTCTTGTGCCAGTACCAAGCTGTTTTGATTACTATTGCTTTATAGTAGAGGTTGAAATTTGGTATTGATATTCTTCCAGCAGGGTTCTTTCTGTTGAGGAGCGTTTTTGCTATTCGGGGTCTTTTATTGTTCCATATGAATTTTTGGATTGCCTCTTCTATTTCCTTGAAGAATGAGGTTGGAATTTTGATAGGTATCACATTGAATTTGTAGATAGCCTTGGGAAGTATTGCCATTTTCAAAATGTTAATTTTTCCAATCCAAGAGAATGGGAGTTTTTGCCATTTTTGGCTTAAGGTGTCTAGTCCTTCAGACACCTTAAACCATGAGCCGATGGCTCACACCTGTCATCTCACATGTGTCTTCCTGTCCACTCAGGAGGCTGAGATCCAGAGGATCTCATTTCCCAGCCAGGCAGGAAAGTCCCTCCAGATACTCATCTCCAATCTCTAACTGGAAGTGGCACTGTGGCTCAAATGGTAGAGCACTGGCCTTGAGGAAAATTAGACCTCAGGGACAGTAACCAAGCCCTGAGTTCAAGCCCCTCAACCAAAATAAAAAACAAAAACCAAACATGAAAGAAAGATACCCCTTCCTTGCTTGCAAGAGATAGTAGTAGGGTTGCAAATCAAAACAACATTAAGATACTACCTCACCCGTTAGAATGGCAAAAATCAAGAACTCTAATAACAACAGATGCTGGAGGGGATGTGGACAGAAGGGAACCTTACTTCATTGTTGGTGGGAGTGTAAACTTGTTCAACCACTTTGGAAAGTAGTATGGAGGTTCTTCAAAAGACTCCACATAGATCACCCCTATGACCCACGAATCCCACTTTTGGGCATTTACCCAAATGTTTACAAACAAGACCACACTAAAGCTACCAGCACAACTATGTTTATTACAGCATTATTTACCATAGCTAAGATATGGAACCAACCCAGATGCCCCTCAGTAGATGAATAGATCAAGAAAATGTTGTATATATACACCATGGAATTCTATGCCTCCATCAGAAAGAATGACATTGCCTCATTTGTTAGGAAATGGAAAGACTTGGAAAAAATTATATTAAGTGAAGTAAGCCAAGCCCAAAGAAACTTAGGTCCCATGGTTTCCTTTATTTGCAATATTTAGTATATATATGAGTCAAGCAGAAAAGGTTAGATAAGGTGATGTTAGGAAAATGAACCCTAAGGTTTATATTTAAATGTTTTTTTTTTCTTTCAAGCATTTGTTTCTAATGCATTTATAAGATTATTTCTTTGTTGCTTTGTATGTCCCTTGCCCACAGTACAACCCCTGCTTTCACTGTATTTAATTGTGGTATAATTTGTGGAGGGGAAGGGGAAAAAACAAGTCATTTAAGTAAGTATACAGGCTGACCCTTGCATCAATGAGAAGTACAAGTTGTCATATCAAAAAAGAACTTTACAACTTTCGTGGGGGGGGGGGAAGGGTTCGTTAAGGGATAGGGGAAAGCTGGGAAGGGATAGGAAGGGGAAACAAAGGAGGAGGCTACAATGCTTGATAAGATATGTACTGCTTATCTTGCCCATGTAATTGTAACCCCTCTGTACAGTATTTTCACAATAAAAAAAGAAAGAAAGAAAGCTGAAAAAAAAAAAAAAGAAGTTGGTTGTAGCCAGGCACAGCCAGTGGCTCACAACTGTCATCCTAGCTACTCAGGAGGCTGATATCTAAGGATCACGGTTCAAAGCCAGCTTGGGCAGGAAAGTCTGTGAGACTTTATCTCCAATGAACCACCAGAAAATTGGATGTGGTGCTGTGGCTCCAGTGGTAGAACACACAACTTCATCTGAAGAGCTGAGGCCCTGCTGGCAGGCCCAAAGCTCAAACTCCATAACCTACAACCAAACAAAAGGTAGCTGAATTTTCTGCATAACTGTACAGTAGAAATGCCATGATGTGTTGTGAACCATTCCAGACATGTGAGAGGCTCTGAGTTTTGTCTACAGTTGGTCTATGATGGTAGTGCCATCATCTCTGGGGTGGAATATTCAGGGTGCTCAGGGACTGCTGAGGGTTTGGGCTACCAGTGTGTATGTCTGTGTGTTCGTGTGTGTGTCTGTGTGTGTCTGTGTCTGTGTGTTTGGATGTAGAAGACCTGGGTCTTGAACTCAGGGCCTAGGTGAAGTTCCTATGCTTCTGTGCTCAAAGTTGGTGCTCTAACACTTGAGGTACAGCTCATTTCTGGCTATTTGTTGGTTCATTGGAGATAAGAGCTTCACAGACATTTCTGTGCTGGCTGGCTGGCTTTGAGCTCAACCTCCTGAGTAGCTAGGATGACAGGTGTGAGACACCAGTGCCATATTTGTGTGTGTGTGTGTGTGTGTGTGTATGTGTGTGTGTGTGTGTGTATGTGTGTGTGTGTGTGTGTGTGTGTGTGTGTGTGTGTGTGTGTGTATTTTCCTCATCTTTCTCTGTCCGCTTCCTGGGTGACTGTCTGCCTCTTTCTGACCTCGGATGGTGGTCCTTCTCCACACCACCCTTGCCTATAGCCTCCTATCTGGGTCTACAATGAGTCCTAAATTGCCAGAGACCTGAGTTCAAACTTTTCTTTGGGGCCCAAGTCCAGATGTCCAAATCTTTGGCCTCCTGCAAGGGATTCTGGGTCAGCCAGGCCAGCTGCAATAAAGTATTGCCTGTCTGTGGGTGGGGAACTTAGACATGGGATGTCCTGCCCTTTTCCTCTTCTAGACCTCTGGCTGCATGTCCCTCTCAGCAGGCTGGCAGTGAGTGGGGGAAGGGAGTTGCCAGTGGCTCTGGCCAACTCCAGCTTCATAGGGGACTGAAGGCCGCCCAAGCAAGAAGGATTCCGGGCTACATTGGAGGTGAGGCCAAGATGGCTTGGAAGTGTCTGTTGGTGTCTAGGAAATGTCAACATACATTATCGCAGGCAAGTCAATCTTCCAGCCTTAGCTGGGCCTCTCAAATCCTTCTAGAGAATTCTGGATGCCCAGAACACTGAGGCACAGACTTTAGATTCCAGGGCCAGGGAATTGGGGTAGGAGAGACTGGTATGGCCAATACCTCAATGTTCTAGGCATTAGCCTTGACCTTGGTAGGCCCCCATTGTGTACGTTCACATCTTAACACAGAGCTGGCCAGAAACAGGCCACTTGTGGTGGGGCTGTAGAAGTGGCAAGAGTGGAAGTGAGATCTAGGATGACCAATATCTGGATTTAGGGCCTGACGGCGGGGGTCGGGGGGGGGAAGGTGAAAGTGTCTTTTTTAAAAAAAAATCTCTAAGAGCTGGAACTCAGGGTCTAGGCACTGAGTTTCCTTTGCTCAAATCTAACACTCTACCACTTGAACCACAGCTCACATTTCATCTTTTTTAGTAGTTTAGTGGAGATAAGCGTCTCACGAACTTTTCTGCCTGGGCTGGCTTCAAGCTGCCATCTTAAGAGCTCAGCCTCTTGAGTAGCTAGGATTGCTGGTATGAGACACTGGCACCTGCTAAGGATGTTAGTGTGTGTGTGTGTGTGTGTGTGTGTGTGTGTGTTTACCAGGGCTTGAGCTCAGAGCCTAGGTGGTATCCTTTAGCTTGTTTGTGGAAGGCTCATGGTCTACCAGTTGTACTACAGTAGCTCTACTTCTCAGCTTTTTGGTGATTCATTGGAGATAAGAGTCTGCCCACCCAAGCTAGCTTTGAATCTTGCTTGATCCTCATGTGTCAGCCTTAAGTAGCTAGGATTATAGGCATGAGCCACTGGCATCCAGCTGCAAGGATGTCTCTTCATACTGTCTTCTGTTCTAACAGCTGTCTACTTGCCCTGGCCTAGATCTCTGATCTCCACATCAGCTCCCAGCAGCCCTTGACTGTGTGGAGAACATAAAGCTCAAACCTGCCAAATATCCTATTACTATGTTCTCACCGGAGGGTATGTTTCCTCTGAAGCCTGGAGGAGAAGGGGGAGGAGGAAGAAGGTTAGCTGTAGATGGGAGCTAGGCTGGGAGAGAGGTACACTGTCTTAGCCAAGAAGGAAAATGTGGCCAGATGTTAATAGCTCATGCTCTCATATTCCTAGCTCCTCAGGAGGCTGAGATCTAAGGATTGGCATTCAGAGGCAGCCCAGCTCACTTTTCTTTTCTTTTTTTTTTCTGGTATCAGTAGGATCTTTTTTTGTGTGTGAAAATACTGTACAGAGGGGTTACAATTACATGGGCAAGGTAATGAGTACATTTCTTATCACCAGCTCACTTTTCTAAAGTGTGTGAGACTCTCCTTTCCCAGTAACCACCTGAAAGCTGGAAGAAAAGCTCTGCCTCAGGTGGTAGAGTTGTTAGCCTTGAATGAAAAAGTGAGGGACAGAGCCCAGGTCCTGAGTTCAAGCCCTAGTACCAAGATGTGCCCATGCACACACACACACACACACACACACACACACACACACACACACACACACTCACACACACACACACACACACACACACACACACACACACAGGTAGGTTGTAATGATGAGTTGAGCTAGAACTGGGGGCAGTTGAGAGGCACAGTCATAGTAAATTCTGGACACATAAGTTATTTCTCCCCAACTCCTTCTCGGGCTGAGGGGTCTGGGCCATGGCAGTAAATTCCATGGAACCGGCACCTCCATCCATGCATAGGGTACAGGACCAAGGGAAGAACACGTTTTTACTCGGTGCATGATTGCAGACCTTCATCTGCCGCTGAACATTGTTGAGGAAAGCAGGGCTCTGAGCCCTGGGACTCTTGGGATAGCCACTGCTACAAGCAGCAGCCAGCCACCTGTGGATTCCTGAGCCTACGAGTCTTTCATGAGCCCAACTCAACACCCACCCAAGGTGTGCTTGACAAATTTGCCCCCGTGAGTAGGCATTACCTGCTGTGCCATCTTGCAGATCTTGCCCCTCCTGGCCCAGAAACCTGGTCTGAAATGTTGACTTACTGCTCAGATCCACACTGCACCCATGACAGTTGCCATTCTGATGCCATTCTGGCCCATGTCCTCCGTGCCCCAAGGCTAAATCCTTCTCTGATACTTTGGCCCGCTCTGTAGGCAAAGGTTCCCAAAGAGTGGTGCTTTCAAGACTTGTAAGACATGTAGATATTGGGAGACCCTTAGGGGCCCACTGGAAATTACTCTGCCTAGAGCCACAGAGTGAGGTTCAAGCAGGACAGGTGTTGCTCATGGGGCTAGAACTCTGGGCCTGGGCACTGTCCCTTCAGCTTTTCAGCTTACCACTTGAGCCACAGTACCACTTCCAGTTTTCCTGTGATTCATTGGAGATCAGAGTCTCCTGGACTTTCCTGCCCAGGCTGGCTTTGAACCATGATCCTCAGATCTCAGCCTCCTGAGGAGCTAGAAGGATAAACATGAGCCAGCAGCACCCAACTGATTTGGACTTTCACCACAGTGAACTAGGAACTCCTGAAAGCTTTTCTTTATTTTTTCTATGCCAGTACTGGGGCTTGAACTTAGGGTCTGGGCTCCGGTCTCTTTAATTTTTGCTTCAAGTCTGGCACTCTACCACTTGAGCCACAGCTCCATTTCTGGCTTTTGGTAGTCCATCGGCAAGAAGAGTCTCACTAACTTTCCTCCCCTGAGCTGGCTTTGACCCATGACTTTGATCTCAGTCTTTTCAGTAGCTAGGATTTACAGGGGTTGAGCCACCAGTAGCATTGGGCTAGAAGCTTTTCTTAAGCAAGTGTTCTTCCCTGCATTTGCCCTGACTCCTCCATGTAAAGGAGGCCTGAGGGTAAGGAGCTGTGAAAAATAGTCTTCCAGCCACAGGAAATTGCTGGGGTCCATGGTGAAATGCCAAGCTCATCTTCCCCCTTAGCCCCATTCTGGGACCTCCACCCTCTGCCCTCCCTGTGGCTCAAGTACAAACCTTGACCCAGCCTTGAATGTCCTGCAGGACTTGTGTGAAGCCACAGAACATTCATTCCACCCACACCACCTATTCTACACCACACCTCAGGAAACTTTGTGCATGTTGTACCTTCTGCCTGAGGCTCTCTATCTTGTTCCACATCTTAGAACTCCTGTGGAATTTTGGCACTAGTTATATCACCTCCAGGAGCCAGTCTTTCCTTCCCTTCTCCCTCTTTTTTTAATATTGAGTTGCTAGAGATGGATCTTGTGCAGGCTGACTGGCAAATGCTCTAGCTTGGTGTGTGTGTGTGTGTGTTGCTAGAGATGGAACTTGTGCAGGCTGACTGGCAAATGCTCTAGCTTGGTGTGTGTGTGTGTGTGTGTGTGTGTGTGTGTGTGTGTGTGTGTGTGTGTGTGTGTGTGTGTGTGTGTGTGTGTGTGTTTGCCAGTCCTAGGGTTTGAATTCATAGCCTGGATACTATCCCTGAGGTTTTGTGCTCAAGGCTAGCACTCTATTACTTGAACCACAGCTCTACTTCTGACTTTTGGGTGATTAATTGGAGATAAGTGTCTCATATAGACTTTCCTGCTTGCAATTGTGATCCTCAGATATCAGCCTCCTGAGTAGCTAAGATTACAGGTGTGAGCCACCAGCAACTGTCCTCTACCCTACCTCTTACCTCTAACCTTGGCTCTCCTATGAGTACCAGAAGAATATGTCTCACCAGGCTCACTTTTTTGCCAGTCTTGGGGCTTGAACTCAGAGTCTGGGCATGTTCCTGAGTTTCTTTTTGTCAAAGCTAGCACTCTTATCACTTAAGCCACAGTGCCACTTTTGGCTTTTTCTGTTTCTGTGATACTGAGGAATCAAACCCAGGGCTTCGTGCGTGCTAAGTAAGCACTTTACCACGAAGCCACATTCACAGCCCAAGGCTCACTTCTGACAGGAACTATGAGGGTGGGCTTTATTGGCTTACCCCTTTTGGTGCAGGAATCGCTGGCTATTTCATATCTTTGCCAAGATTTGGGACCAGGATGTGACTCGGCAATGAGGAATGGTGAATGAGGGATAGCCACCAGGCCCCAGAGAAGTAGGCTCACATATTCTACAGAGGGATAGAGAATATGGAGCCAGAAACTTTGACAACTCCTACAGCCTAGGAACTGTGGTCTCCCTGGAGGCAGTGGCTGGCTGCTAGGTGTCCCAATGGGACATCTCAACCAGAACATAAGGCACTTGTTGCACTGCCCAGGCAAAGCCGGGGGGGGGGGGCTTCAGTTATTAAATGGCAGAGAAGGATGCTTTGTTCAAGGTGCTGGCTCAGACTTAGGACTCTCTGAGGACTTGCCCAGGTTGGGGGGATGGACATGAGCAACCTGCTGAATGCCCATCATCCATCCATACACAGAGACATGGAGTTATTGCCTCCTTTATTTGGGGGGGGGTTGAGGAAGGTCCAGGGTTGTCCTATGAGCCTAGGCCCTGTCCCTGAGCTCCTTTTACTCAAGGATAGCACTCTGCCCTTGAGCCACAGCCCCACTCATGGTTTTTTTCCCCCCTGTGATCTCTTAGAAAGAAGAGTGTTTGGGACTTTTTTACCCTGGATGCATTCAAATTGGCATTCTCTACATCTCAGCTTCAGGAGGAGTTAGGATTATAGGCAGGAGCCACTGACACTTGGCTTTCTTTTCTTCTTGTTGTTCTTTATTTTAATCGTGACAATCTGAAATCTTCACAGTGTCATTCCAATGTTTTGCATTCAAAGTAATCTACCCAGGCCTGGAATTCGAGTGCTATGACTATCACCCACAAATGGAGGGAGATCCTGATGAACTCATTCTTGTTCATGTGAATGCTAATGGAATGTTATAAAAGTAATAATTAAATTTGCCGTTAATTCATGATTGTATTTTAGAATGCCACAAAAAAATTATTGGATATATATCTTCATTCTAGCACCAAGGTATGATTAAGGATATTGACTAATTTTTAATTAATGCTGTTGTAAGTATTTAACTATGATACTTCATTAAATGGAGTCATAATTTAGTAACTAATAATTGGTTATAACATATATATAATTTAATAACATCTTCACATTCCCTCTTTGTAAGTCTGTGTAAATATATATATACATATAGATGCAGGTATATATATATATATATATATATATATATATATATATATATATAATATCAATCTACACATTTATCAATTGAGCACTACTGTGGCTTGGTCACAGTTCCTTAGAATTTCCTGGATGCTCAGTTTGCTGGAGGCTGGTGTGCTAAGACTGTACCCCATTTATGGATTGGGCAATGTAGGCTCAGTTGAAATTCCAGCATGGCCAAAAACTTATTTGTGGAGTAAGAAGCCAATTTTACACTTTTTGTTCATTCTCTGTGAAAGTCCTGGGTCTCAATACGATGTATAATCCATATGCAAATATATCCTATGAGATATGATATAATAAAGGAAATGTTATATGTGTAACAATACTAAATAAATAAGAGTAATAAATGTCATATGCAGTAGAACCTATGTATGTAAATAGATCTCATATATATGAATATTATTTTTTCCAGTGCTGGGGCATCTATTCAGACCCTGGGAACTGGTCTGAATTTCTTTTTTCTTTTTTTCTTTTCTTTTCTTTTCTTTGCCAGTCATGGTGCCTGAAATCTGGGCATGAGTACTGTCCCTCAGCTCTTCAGTTCAAGGTGAGTGAACGCTCTACCACTTGAGCTACAGTGCCACTTCCAGCTTTTTCTGCTTATGTGGTGCTGAGTTATTGAACCAGGGGCCTCATGCATGCAAGGCAAGCACTCTACCACTGAGCCAACTTCCCAGCCCCATGAATTTCTTGTCTATAATGATGGTGAGCTTTCCTCTTCACACATAGTGTCACAGAGTTACCCAGACCCTGAGTTCAAATCCCAGGCCTGCTAAAAAAATGGTGCAATTTCCTCACCAGGGTCTTATTGTTATTATTACTTTTTTTTGGCCTAGCACAGGGCTTGAACTCAGGTCTTCGCATCTCTGCCACAGCTGATCATTGGATCCTACCACCCTACTTCAAATTTCAGAGCTGGCAAAAAAATAAATAAATAAAAAGGAGAAGGATAAAACTGAGAAGTTCAAGAAGGCGGTTTTACTTTTTTTATTCCTTTGTATTGTGACCATCCTGGGTCTAAATGACAAGCCCCAGAATGTGTACATGACATTGCATTGCTAATGTTTCATGGGCTATTAGGGAAGCCATAGCTGAAACAAGCAACTTAGACCTGGAGGTCCAATCTTGGAACTGCCACTAATGAATGTGGGAGGTTCTAAGAAACACATTCTGATATACATCCGTACAAATAGAATGTTATAAAAGTAACATTTAAATTAGTAGTTAGTATATGATTATATTCTAAAATTATACACAACAATTACTCTACATTGACTAATTTTCAATTAATACTTTATTATGTATTCAATCATGATACTTAAAAAAGGAAGGAACAATTTAATTGCCAATAATTGGTAGTAATATCATATATGCAGTTTCATAATATACAGACATCTCTTGTTTTATATCTATCTATCTATCTATCTATCTATCTATCTATCTATCTATCTATCTATCTACCTATCTATCTATCTGTCTATCTATCTATCTATCTATCTCTATCTACCAATCTACACATTAATCTGTTTATACACTTGTCACTCCTGGGGCTCAGTGTTAGAGTGCTCACTGAGTATGTACAAAGTCCTGGGTTCCATTCCTCACTACCACTTGCACAGAAAAATCCAGGAGTCATGCTGTTGCTCAAGCAGTTGAGTACTAGCTTTGAGCATAAAAGTTTAGGGACTGTATCTAGACACTTACTCAAGATGCAGGACTGGCACCAAAACAAAACAATTGAATGTTCTGACTGCAAAGATATAAGAATAGGACTGCAAATACATCATTGTAGAGCAAGCTAGGAGTCTGGTGCTGAGAGCTGCAATCTAACCTGACTTAGCCAGAGGTAAACTGCTGCAACCCAGCTACACGGAACCAGATGCTTCTGGCTCAATCAGCCCTGTCATCCAAGATACTGGGGGGCTGAGATCAGACACTGGTGGTTTTAAAATCCAGCCCTGACAGGAAGTCTGCAAAACTCTGAGCTTTGGCTCAAAGTGGTAGAGCTCTAGCCTTGAGCAAAAGATCTTAGGACAGTACCCCCAAACTTTCAGTGGAATCCCCGTGGCTGACTCACCACCCCCTCCCTACAAAAAACCCACCCCTCTAAATCATTAGAACTTTGTGTAGTTTGGTGACACTGATTAAAGCATCCTAATTCTAATGACAGTGTGTGGGATACAGCTATGTCATGAGTCTTATATGAGGAATGGTGTACTGAGTGCATCTGGTCCTTGTAAGAGCTCCACAGATTATTGTGCAGATGAGAACCTTGAGGCTCAGATATGTCCCCATGTCAGGGCCAAAATGATGTATGTACTGAACTCTAGTGAGTTTTTCTCCTGCAGACAATTGTTTTGGTTTATTTTTCTCGGTCATGAACCTTAAACTCAGGGCCTAGCTACTGACTCTTCACTGTTTGGCTCATTGCTAGCACCCTACCAAGGGGACCCAAGGACACCCATACAAAAGTGTTACAGTCTAGGCATCTGTGGCTGATATCTGTCATCCTGCCTACTTTGACACATTTTTTTTCCTTCTCTGTAAAAATCCTGAGTCTCAGTATGAAGTATAATCCATATGCAAATATATCCATGTGATAAGATGTAATAAATGAAATAAATGTTATATATGTAATAATACTAAATAAATAAATAATGAATAAATAAGTGTAATAAATGTCAAATGGAGTAAGCCCATGTATGTAAAAAGATCACATATATGAATATTAATTTTCCCAGTGTTGGTGCTTAAATTCAGCCTGGAAACTGGTCTGAAATTCTTGTCTTCAACAACAGTGAACTTCCCTTCCTCCACAGTGTCACACAGTTACCCAGACCCTGAGTTCAAATACCAGGCCTGTCAGAAAAATGGAGCAAATTCCCAGTCACGGCCTTAAGTTATTTTGTCCAGGCCCGGGGCTTGAACTCAGCTTGTGGCATTTCTGCCTCAGATTCTATCACCCTAGGCTGAGGTGTAGCCAATGGACCCACAGCCCATTCTGAGATCCTAGGACCCAAGTTCAAATCTCCAGACTGATAAAAAAAAAACAAAAGGAGAAGGGCAGGGAAGATGGCCCAGTAGTAGAGTGCTTTCCTTGCATGCATAAGGCCCTGGGCTCGATTCCTCAGCACCACATAAACAAAAAGCTGGAAGTGGTGCTATGACTCAAGTGGTAGAACACTAGTCTTGAGCTGAATAGTTGAGGAACAGTGTCCAGACCCAGATTTCTGGCCCCACAACCAACAAAAAAGAAAAAAAGAGAAAGGGGGGGGGAAATAAGGATAAAACTGGGAAGTTCCAGAAGGTGGTTTTACTTTGTTTTTTTTCTTTGCATTGTGACCATCCTGGGTCTAAATGAAAGGGCCCGGAAAGACTATGTGACCTTACACTGCTGAAGTTTGGTGGGTTATCAGGCAAGCCATAGCCAAAACCAGCAACCTAGGCCCAGGGTTCAAATTCTGGGACCGCCACCTACGAATGGCGGGAGATCCTAAGAAATGCATTCTGACATACATCCATATGAATGGAATGTTTAAAAGTAACAATTACATTAGTACTTAGTATATGATTATATTTTAAACTTAAAAACAATAATCATAGTACATTGACTAATTTTCAATAAATATATTATTGTATTTTCAACAATGAGAAATGAAGGAATAATTTAATTATGGATAATTGATAGTAATATAGTATGTGTAATTTAATAATATACAGATGTCTTTCTTATTTTATACATATATATCTGTACATATATATTTCTACACTTGTCACTCCTGGGGCTCAGTGGTAGAGTGCTTGCCTAGTATGTATAAAGCCCTGGATTAGTTTCCACACTACCACATGCACAGAAAAAGCCGGAAGTGCTGCTGTCACTCAAGCACCAAAGAAAAGTTAGAATGTTCTAACTGCAACTATACAAGAACAGGACTTTAAATACGTCATGACAGAGCAAGCTGGGAATCTGAAGATGACGGCTGCCATCTATCCTGAGGTTAACAGCTGCAAACCAACAGCCAGGGGTTAACAGCGCAAACCAACTCCATCGAACCAGATGCTGCTTGCTCACCCTAGCTGCTCAGGGGATGAGATCTGACATTGGTGGGTTGAAAACTCAGCCCTGGCAGGAAGTCTGTGAGACTCTGAGCTTTGGCTCAAAGTGGTAGAGCTCTAGCCTTGAGGAAAAGATCTTAGGACAGTACCCACAACCCTATGAGTGCCACCCCTGAGTCTGATGACCCTCCTCCCCCACCCCGACTAACCACCCTTCTAAACTGTTAGATGTGAACTTGTGTGGTTCATGACACTTTTCTGAAGGAATGGTGATACTGATGAAAACATCCTAATTCTAATGACAGCTTGTGGGATACAGCTCTATGAAGATTCCTTCCTGGGGTGCTAGGTCCTTCACGGAGTGCTCTGTGCTGAGTCAGGGCTGCTCAGGGTGGCAGTATCAGCTCCTTAGCCTGTGCTGTGGCCCTGGCCGGTCAGTGTAGGAACCTTCTCAATAAAGTTGCTTCTTTGTTACTAACTTTGCTGCGGTGGGCTCTGTCACTCCAGACGAATAGGTGGGTTTGCCTGCCTGAGTAGGAGTCTTCCTACTACACACTGAACTTCTGTTCTGAGCTCATGGTCAGTACTCAGGCCCTGTGTTCAACCTGGAAACCTAGTCACCCAAGGCCCAACTAGGAGAGGTCAAAGGTTTCCAAACCTGATGAGCTCCACCAGCCCTACATAACAGGGAACATTGTGATTTTGCAAATGTGCTTAGATGTAGCAAGCTTCGGAAAACCTGGGGAGGCACCATTGCCAATAATGAATCATTGCATTAGGTTCAGCTCCCTAGTTGTTGTCTGCCAGAATAAATCTTGAATTAATTGTAGCAGTTTGTTTCAACACTGGAACATATTCTAACAAAGACAGGATAAGTGCAGGGAACTTGGCCTGTCCCTGGAGGTGGCACAAATGAAGGCTTCCTGTCAAAACAGAGCACTGGGGAGAGAGATATCTTGGGGTACAAAGAGGCTTTTTTCTCCTGGTCTTCAGAGCCTGCCCACACTCATCATAACTAGTTGGCCCGGATAGAGTTGTTTGTTAGAGAGCTGTACGGGAGTAAGGCCTTTTGACTGCCTGTTCTAACAAAGAGGCAGACTTCCTCCAGCAGCATGGGGTGTGAAGAAACCCTTAGGCTACAGTGGGAACAGGGAGGGGAGCCCTGGAACATGCACTGTCTTGAAAGCACCCTCTGGGCTATGAAATCATTCTATTCAAAGCAAATTTCCTAGCTGGGTTCCTTTCTTCATAGCAACTCTGGATGTTTACCAATAGAAATACATTCACACATACACAGACACATGGAGTTACTGGCTCTTTTTTTTTTTTTTTTTTTTTGGTGCAGGTCCTGAGGCTTGAACTGTGAGCTTAGACATTGTCCCTGAGCTCCTTTTGCACAAGGAAGCACATTATTGTGCCTTAAACCATGATACATCATTAAATGAAGGCATAATTTAATACCTAATAATTATTAGTAATGTATTACATTTAATTTAATGATATATAGACATCTCACATTCTATAAATATATTTATATATTTAAATATACACTGTGATATACATATACATCTCTCTCTCACACTCTCCATGCATATATATGTATTTGCAGCAATTTATGCATCTATCTATTTATATATTGGCCACTCCTGGAGGTTAAACTTAGGTCCTGGGAACTCCCTGGCAGTGAATTTGTTTGAGGCTGCTGTGCTTACATTGATCCCTTGATGAGTTGGGCATTCAAGGCCCTGAGTTCAAATCCCAGCAGTGCCAAAGACAATAGGTGGGGTAAGAAACCAATGTTGACCTGTTCTGCTGTCTGTGAAAATATTGTTTCCTAGGTACAATATGTAATACCTATGCAAATACATATATATGATGTATATTATAAATGTATATAAATATAATATTGCCAGTACTGGGTCTAGAATTCATGCCCAAGGAAATGCTCTTGACTTTCTTTTATTCAAGGAGAGTGAGCTTCCACTTTACCCACAGCAAAATAGAGTTACCCAGGCCCTGATTTCAAATCCCAGGTATGGCAGATAAAATGTCCCAAATTCCAAGCCAGGACCTTAACTTTTGGGGGGGGAGGCAGGCACGGGGCTTGAACTCAGTTCGTCACAACTCTGCCTCAGCCTTAATTACCCTAGGTTGTGTTGCAGGTTTTACACCCACAGATGAACCAAGGATCCTAGGACCCAATTTCAACTCCCAGCACTGGCCAACAAACAAACAAACAAATCAAAATGGAAGAGGAAAAACCAGAAAGTTTTACACAACAGTTTTACCTTTGTTTCTTTTGCACAGTCGACATCCTGGGTCTCACTGACTTGGCTTGAAAATTGTACATGACTTTGCATGGCTGAAGCTGGTGGGCTGTCAGTGAAGCCTGAGGTTAACCCTGACACCTGCGCCCTGAGTTCAATCCTGGGACTCCCACATACACATGGCTGAAGATACTAGGAAACTGGTTCCTATCTCTAGGAACACTAATAGAATGTTTGAAATGTGCTAATTGAATTACTAGTTAACTAGTCTTTCTAATATAAAATTGTATGCATTAAATATAGGTCATTGGTTAGTTTAATTAATATTTTATTAAATCTTCTACTGTGATTAATTAATGGAGGAATAATTTTAGACCAAATAATTAGTAGCAACAGAATATATAAAAGTAAGATATAGACATCACTCTTTATATAGAGTTATACACTAGAATCTACATAAATGTCTATCTGTCTCCCTCTGCATATGTTTATAGATGCATATATATATGTAATTAAACACACACTGCATTTTACACATCTATGCGTTTATATCTTGGCAACTCCTAGGGCCAAATTTGACCGAAAACTCCATTTGCATCAGACTGGTGTGCTAACATTGACCCATGCCCCATTCATGAAGTGGGTTTTCTAGGCCCTGAGTTCAAATCACAGAACTGCCAAAACTTAAGTAATCCTGGTGGAAGAAGCCAAATGTCCCATTTGTCTTCCTTATCGGTGAAAGTCCTGGGTCTCAGGAATGATGTATAGTACATTGGCAAATCTATGTTGTATGTAATAAGATGTAAAAATGATTATGTGTGTAATCATACTCACTAAAATACATAGGAAATAAATAAAACACAAAATAAAATGAATAACCACACTAACTGCAATATGCAGTAAACATGTGTATGTAAATATGAATCCTGTATTTAAAATGAATACAAATATTATTTTTGCAAGAGCTAGGACTTGAATTCAGTCCCAAGGAACTGGCCTGACTTTCTTGTCTACCAGCACGGTGAGCTTCCCCTTCTCCCACAGTGCTGTAGATGTACCTAGGCCCTGAGTTCAAATCCCAGGACTGGCAGAAAAAAATGGCATGAATTCCAAGCCAAGCAGCCTCATAACTTTTAAAATATTTTAATGTGTTTATTTATTTATTTATTTATTTATTTATTTATTGTCAAGCATAGAGCTTGAACTCAGGGCATGGCAACTCTGCCTCAGCATCGATCACTCCAGGCTAGGGTGCAGCCACTGGAACCACAGCCAAACCTGAGTTCCCAGGGCACAAATGCTGACAGGAAAAATAAATACATAAAACAACACAGAAACAAAGAATAAAAACCTGCAACTTTCAGATGGCTGCCGGTTTTACATTTGTTTTCGTTGCAAGGTGATCTTCCTGTGTCTGAATGACATGGCTGAAAAGTGTTGGAAACCTGGCATTGCTGAAGGCTGGAGGGCTACCAGGGAAGCCATAGGCCAACACTGCAACATAGGCCCTGGGTTCAAAGCCTGGTCCTGACCCCTACAAATGGCAGGAGATCCTAATAGTCTCCTTCCTATTCATAGGAATACTGATGGAAGGTTATGAATGTCAAGGTTGAATTAGTTGTTCCTGAATGATGCTGCTATAAAATTAGAGTGATTTTAGGAGGCCGATGGATTTTCATGAATATTTTTGACACATTAAAAGAATACTATTAATTACATGGACACAATGGTTTTGGGACAGTGGTTGATTTAATTAACAATTCATTAAGGATGAAAACAATAATATAAATGACATGGAGGCATTAAAAATACCCAAATATTGGTAGGAATGTAGCCTATTTAAATGAATAATGTATAGACATCTCTGGCACTCTATAAAGATCTATATTTATTTGTGTACTACCATCTGCATGTCAATCTGTTCTTATTTTCTCAACACTTGGGGCTCGATCTCAGGTGCTGGAAACTGCTTGTCAGCTCAATATGCCCCAGGCTGGCATACTGACACTCACCCATTCATGAATTGGGGCTTGTAGGTTGTGAGTTCAGATGCCAGCACTCACAAAAATTGATTCATAGAGTAAGAAACCCTTGGTGACACAGGTTTTCCTTTGCTGTGAAAGTCCTGGATGTCAGGTGTGAAGTTCATACATAGGCAAATCTATCCTATATAATAAATGTAATAAATAGTCCATGTGTAAGAACAGTCAATAAAATAAATGGTAAATAAATGAATAAAACAAAAAAAATGAATAGCTACACTAAGCACAATATGGAGTCAATATATGTGGCTCGATCTCAGGGCCTGGGAACAACCTGGCAGCGGAATTGGCTAGAGGCTGCTGTGCTGACAGCCACACATAAATGAATTGAGCCTTCTAGGCCCTGAGTTTAGATCCCAGCACTGCCAAAAATGTAATCATGGAGTGGGAAGCCGAGTGTGACACATGATTTTCTTTTCTTTGAAAGTGTTCACTGTCAGGTAGGATGTATAATTTGGATGCAAATCAATATGCTATGTAAGTAGAATGTCACAAAGGTAAAAGAAGTCATAGGTGGAAGAATTGTCACTACAATAAATGATAAACAGATTGAATTAATAATGAATCATTCTAGGATAAAACTAGATGTGGTAATTATAGGATGTGGATTAAGTTTAATTAATATTTTATTAAGTATTAACAGAATAAAAATTGCATAGAGACATAAATACCTAATTATTGGTAGTATCACATGATGCATAATTTAAGAATATATAGACACCTGTCTCATTCTCTAAAATATTTAATTATATGTATGGATGTATGTACATATATGATAAACAATAACAGGATATTGAGTATTAATTAATGCTTTATTAATTGTTAGCTGGGACACATCATTAAATGGAGATATAATTTAATACCTAATAATTGATAACAATATTATCTATAATGTAATAATATAGACATCTCTCTTTTGTCTATATAATATTTATATACAACAATCTATATATTTATACATCCTTTACTCCTGGGGCTCAGTGATTGAGTGCTCCTCTAGTAAGCATGAGCCCTGGGTTCGACTCCTCAGTGCCACTAAGCAGAAAACTTGGAAGTTCTGCTGTCTTTCAATCAATTGAGTGCTAGCCTTGAGCACAAATGGTTAGGGACAGTGTCTAAGGCCTTACTCAAGCCCCAGCACTGCCACCAAAAAAAGATAGAATGTTCTAACTGCAATTATAGAAGGACAGGACTTCAAATACCACATCACAGAACAAGCTAGGAGTCTGGCACTGAGACTTGCCACCTAACCTGACTTAGGCATATGTAAACAGCTGCAACCCAGCTCCACAGAAGCAGATACTGCTGGCTTACCCCCATCATCCTGGCTGCTTGGGAGCTTTAAAACCAAGCCCTGGTAGGAAGTATGTGAGACTCTTGGAGATGTGGCTCTAAGTAGTAGAGCCTTAGCCTTGAGCAAATGTTATTAGAACAGTATCCCCATGCATTGAGTTCAAGCCCTATGGGTAGACTGGCCCCCAAAAAACACCCCACTAAACCATTAGATGTGAACTTGTGTGATTTGTGAAATGTTCTTCAAACAATGGTGATACTGATGAAAGCAACCTAATTCTAATGACAGCTTGTGGAATAGAGCTATGTGCTGAGTCCTTCATAGGGTGCTCTGTGCTGAGTCTGGCACAGGGTGCAGTGTGCTGAGTCCTGCATTGGGTGCTGGGTGCTATTTCTTCACAGGATGTTGTGTGCTGAGTCCTTCAAAGAGTGCCATCTGCTGTGTCCTTCACAGAGTGCATTCTTTCATATGGTCCTTGTAAGAGCTACACAACTGAGATGATTATGCAGACAAGAATATTGAGATGCAGATATGTCCCCATGGCAGGGACAAAATTATGTATTACTGAAGAGTGGGTGAGTTGTCTACTGCAGACAATTGTTTTGTTTTGTTTTTTCTCAGTCATGAACCTTGAACTCGTGGCATAGGCACTGACACTTACCTCTTGGGCACATGGCTAGCATTCCACCATGTGGAGCCAAGGACCCCCTTGCAGTAGAGTGCCACAGCCTAGGGTTCTATAGCTGAGGTCTGTCAGCCTGCCTTCTCAGGAAGCTGAGATCTGAGGATCTGGCTTCCAAACTATGCCAGTCACAAAAGATCCCATGAGACTATTATCTCCAATTCACCACTAAGAAACCTGAAGTGGAAGCTGGATGCTTGTCACTCACGCTTGTCATCCTAGCTCCTCAGTAGGATGAGATCTGAGAATCATGGTTCAAAGCTAGCCTAGGCAAGAAAGTCCCCGAGACATTTAGCTCCAATGAACCATGAGACAACCTGAAATGGTGCTTTGCTTCAAGTGGTAGAGCACAAGACTTGAGGGACATCACCCAGGCCCAGACTTCAACTCCTACAAGCAACAACAACAAAAAAGAAACAAAATAACAAACCTGAAGTAGAGGGATGGGTATGTGCCTTAGGGGTTGGGTGCTTTGCATCTATGAAACTCTGGACTTGATTTCTCAGGAACACATCACTAGAAAAAATCCTCAAGTGGCTCTGTGGCTCAAGTGGGAGAGGACTATTCTTGTACAAGAGAAATAAGGTACAGTGTTCAGGTCCTGAGTTCAAGCTCCAGGACTGGTGTATTTGTGCAAGCTTGCACACACACAGACACACACACACAGACCAGAAGTAAAAGCTGTGACACAAAATGGTAAAGCATTGGGCTCCTTCACACCTCATGGTCAGCACCCAGGCACTGTGTTCAACCCCAAAACTTTGCCACCCAGGGCTCAAAGAGGAGAGGTAAAAGGTTTCAAAACCTAATGTGCTTCAGCAGTCCTAGATGACAGGAAGCATGGTGAGATCAGACATGTGATTGGATTTCTAAAGCTTCCAGAAACCTAGCAGAGGCATCATAGGCCTATCATCTCCCTCAATGAAACATTTCTTGAGGTTAAGTGCCCTAGTTGTCTGCCAGAAGGACTCCTGAATTATATTGAGCACTGTATCTGATCACCAGAATACAGTCTTACAAAGGCAAGATTAGTGCTGAGAACTTGGCCTGCCAAAGGAGGTGGCACAAATGAAGGCTTCCTGTTAAAATGGAGCACTGGGGAGAGAGATAGCTTGGGGTACAAAGAGGCCTTTTTGTCCTGACCTTCAGAGCCCATCCACACTCCTCCTTACTAATTGTCCCATATGGAGTTGTTTGTTACACAGCTGTACAGGACTGAGGCCTTTTGTCTGCCTGTCCAGACAATGAGAGAGACTTCTTCCAACAGGCCTGGGAGGCAGAGAAAACCTCAGGCTGCACTGGAAACTGTGAGGGGAGCCCAGGAACATGCACTGAAATGAAAGCAGTCTCCGTGTTATGAAATCATTGTATTGAAAACAAATTTTGTAGCTTGGTGCCTTTCATCATAGCTACTCTGGAGCTTCACCTATAGGAATACATCCACACATACACAAAGACATGGAAGCAGATCCTGGGGTTGAACTATGAGCATAGGCGTCCCTGAGTTACTTTTGCTCAAGAGTAGTGCATTAACCTGGAGCCACAGCCCCACTTCTGGGTTTTCTGTGATCTCTTAGAAATAACAGTGTCATGGACTTTCCTATGCTGGCTGGATTCAAACTCAGATTCTCTACATCTCATCCTCTGAGGAGCTGGGATTTCAGTCAGCAGCCAGTGGCACCTGCCTTTCTTTTCTTCTTCATTTTTTAATCTGGGCAATCTGACTACTTAACAGCATCATTCCAGTGCTTTGAATTTATAAGTAAACTACCCAATGTTCTTTATAGGTGCTTTCTCTGAGAAGGAATTTCTCTCCTCATCTTTTCCTCTGGTCACAGGTTTGAAGCCAAAAGTGAGAAATGAGTGTCACATGATTTTGGCAGCAAATGTCCACAGGACATGCCAGTTCAGTCACTTAGCATTGAGCTGCAGTGAATTTACTGTCTCAGGATGAGAGTACCAAAAGCTGGAGCGATCATCATACTGTCTGCATTGCTCCTTAGGCTTATAAAATTATCTATAATTATGAGTGTTTTGTGTCTCCAACTTAAGTATCTACAACACACTAGAAGCATCATCATGTTTCCCTTTTGTTCTAGTACCTCTCAAGATTTAGACTAAGGGTTTGTGTGGAGCAGATCCTCGGAGAATCCCTGTGGAAAGCCACTTGAAGTCTCCTCAGGAGATCTCTGTTCAAAGCCAGCCCAAGCAGCAAAGTCTGCGAGACTCTTATTTCAATAAACCACCAGAATACCAGAAGTGAATCAGAGGCCCAGAGGGTAGAGCTCCAGCTTTGAGAAAGAAAGCCGAACAGGAGATACAAGCCAGACCAGGCGGGAAAGCCTGGCAGGTGCTTATGTCCAATTAACAACCATATGGTTGGAAGTGGAGCTGTGGCAGTGGTAGAGTCTCAGCCTTGAGCAAAACGGCTGAGGAACACATAGGGCCCTGAGTTTAAGCACAGGATGGCCACCATAAAAACTCAAAAAGAGAAGGCCAAGTTTATGTATGATTGTCCTACCTACTTATGTGTGTATATTACCTCCCTGAGTGCAAACAGATTGTATGCAATGCTTCTCCTTTTATGTACAGATTTATTTTTCAGATAGGCTTGTTGCACATACTGCATCATTCTTTTTTTTTCAGGCCCGTGGCTTTTCTCTTCCAGAGTTCCAGGCCTGATTCCTTATATGGTGCACACTTAAGATCTCAGCAGCCTTTTTTACATTTTATTATGAGGCCAAGGCAGGAGCAGTCACAAATCAGGTAGGAGAAGGGAAGATCAGGGTTTTTGAAATAACTGGTATTCAGAAAATTAAACTTGGGGGATGTAAAATGGTACCATACTTAGGTAGAAACTACCATTAAGAAAAAGATGAGAGGACTGGGATTGTGGATTAGTGAGAGAGGGCTTGCCTAGCATGCAAGAAGCCCTGAGTTTGATCCCTCTGTAGCACATGCACAGAAAAAGCCAGAATTGGTGCTGTGGCTCAAGTAGTAGAGTGCTAGAGACAGTGCCCTGGCCTTGAGTTCAACTCAAGTACAAGTAACTTCTCATCACCAAAGGAAACCCAGGAAGCTCTTGAACATCTGCCTTTCAGAAGTGGAAGTCAGAGTGTCATAGACATTCCTGCCCTGGCTGGCTTCACCATGTAATCCTCAGACCTCAGCCTCCTGAGCTAGGGGATGGGCCTTAGCTACTGGTGCTCTGCTAGGCCAGAAGTGTAATGACATTGACAATACAAGTCAACTGCTTATCACAAAGGGCTTGGGGAACATATTAAGCCTTTCAACAATGGACCTTTCAGAACCCTGTAGGACACAAGGTTATAATTCTAGAGTCTGAGAGGCTGGGCAGATGGATCTGCTAAACTTGAACCTTGAGCTCTAACTCCAAGTCTGGTGTATATCAGCTTTCATTTTTCCAGAGAATGTTCTCCTAATTAGGAAATAGGAAAAGTACTTTGATTAACCTTCACTTTTTCCCATTGTGTGTCTCGAACTCAAGCTTGGGCACTGTCCCTGAGCTCTTCCTCTCAAGGCGAACAAGCTACCACTTGAGCCACAGTGCCACATGGGGTCTTTTGGTGGCTCATTGGTAATAAGAATCTAACAGGCTTTCCTTGCCTAGGCTGTCTTTGAACTGTGGTCTTCGGATCTCAGCCTCCTGAGAAGAACGGTCCCAGGTGTGAGCCATTGGAATCAGGCCTATTGTTTTTGCCAGTGCTGGGGCTTGAACTTAGGGGCTGGGTACTGTCTCCGTGCTTCTTTTTCTCAAGGCTAGTGCTTTACCACTTGAGCACTCCACAGCTTCTGGCTTTTTCTGAGTATGTGGCACTGAGGATTCAAACCCTGGCATTCATGCATGCTGAGCGAGCTCTCTACCACTAAGCCACATTCCCAGTCCCACCCTTACAATATTATCCCTCAACTTGCCTATCCTCAAGGAAAGACTTCTGAGTATAAATCATCTAAAAAATACGTGTAGGAAGTTGTTAAAGATAAACAAGACACAGCTCATATTTGGGAGTGACTCCAAACATGTGAAGGCTGTGACAAATGCCTCCATTTAATTATGTATCACGTTTCAACACTTAATAAAGAATTAATGAAAAATGAGTCAATGTCCTAAATTGATGTGTATAATTTTATAATAGATGTGCAAAATGTAATAAATATTATGTGTATAGTGATACTAATACAATAATAAAAAATCATAGTTTGTAATAAACATACACATGTAATACGTCACATATATTACACATGTACATAAATATTATTTTCCATTATAGGGACTTAATTCAGGCCCTGGGAACTCTACCCTGAATTTCTTTCCTCAAGGACAGTGAGCTTCCCCTTCACCTAAGATGCAAAAGAGTTACCCGGATGGTGAGATCAAATCCCAGCAGTGGCAGAAATACTAGCCCCAGTTCCAAGACAGTCAGTTAATTATTTTTAATGGAAGGAGTTATTTTTATTCAATTTCATACTGAACATTTTAAAAACTGCAGTGTATAATTTTGTACAGCTATTCAGACATCCTTCCCTTACCTGCAAAGTGCTTCTCTGAGCTCTAAATTTTTTCCTTTTTTGTACATTTTTTGTTGTAAAAATGTGGTATAGAGGGTTACAGTTACATGAGCAAAGTAATGAGTACATTTACTATTGAGCATTGTTGCCTCCTCCTTTGTTTTCCCCTTGCCTTCCCTTCCCTCCCACCTCCACAGCTATCCCCCTCCCCCCAGCTGAGGTCAGTGACTTAATTTTTTGTTTTTGTCTTGGCACAGGATTTGAACTCAAGTAGTAGAAACTCTGCACCTTCCCTCACATTGCTACAGATATACCAAGATCCTGAGTTCAAATCCCAGGCTAGGAAAGAAAACGCAGAAATTCCAAACCAGGGGGATTTTTTTCAATTTAGTTCAACAATTAATTATTTTTTTTATTTATTCTTTTTTATTTTGCCAACCATGGAGCTTGAAATCAGGCCATGGCAAGTCTACCTCAGCTTCGATTGCCTTAGACTAGGCTGCAGCCTCTCACCCATAGTCAATCTTGGGATCCTAGACCCTGAGAGCTTGCAGGAAGAAAAAAAAAAGTGGGACAGCACAAAAAGTGTCCAGCTGCAGAGGACTGGTGGTTTTACGTTATTTTTTTCTTTGCAGGGTGATCATACTGAGTCTGAATGACACGGCTGCAAAGTGGAACTGAACTGATATTCCTGAAGGCTGGTGGGCCATCAGGGAAGCCATAGGCGAAACCTGCCAACATAGGCACTGGGTTAAAAATCTAAGTCCTGACACCTACCAATGGCAGGACATCACAATAGACTCATTCCTATGCATAGAAATACTGATTGAAAGAGTAGTTCGTGCATCCATCAAATCTAAAAGTGGATGTAATAATCCTAGGATGCTGATTGATTTTAATTGATAGTTTATTAAGCATGAAAAGAATAATATTACTTCAAAGGCAGTATAATAAATACCTAAGAGTTGGTAGGAATGTAGTGGGCATCATTCAGTCAGATAGATGGCTCTGGCACTCTACCAATATGTATTAATTGTATACCACTCAGATCATGACAGCTCTGTCTCAGCTTCCATCACACTAGCCTGGGGTGCAGCCTCCAGAACCAAAGCCGATCCTGGAATCCTAAGACCTGATGTCTGACAGGAAAACAAAATGAAAATGACATTAAAACAAGCATCAAGCTGAACATGGTAGGCGGTTTCTTGGCTTTGGTTCCTTGCATGGTGACCATCCTAGGTCTGAATGACATGGATACCACGCACAGGTGACCTGTCATTGCTGAAGGCTGGTGGACTGTCAGGAAAGCTATAGGCCAACCCCACAACATAGTCCCTGAGTTCAAATCCTGGTCCTGTCACCTACCAATGGCAGGAGATCCTAAGAGACTCCTGCCTGTGCATAGAAATTCCAATGGAATGGTATGCAACTCATGATTGAATAGTTCATGCAGCGGTCTGGACTCAAATTAGATGAAATAATCCTAGGACGCTGATTGAACTCAATTAATGGTTACTTAGGCATGAAAAGAATAATATTCCTTCAATGGAGGCATAATAACTACCTAAGACTTGGTAGGAACGTAGCAGATGTCATTGAATACTAGATACACAGCTCCGGCACTCTGTACTAATATGTATTTATTGGTGTAGTACCACCTGTCTATCCATGTATAGCTATTTTGTTCGATCTCAGAGCCTGCCAAAAATGTCATACTGGAGTAAGAAGCCAAGTGTGACACCTGTTTTCCTTTTCTGTGAGAGTGCGGGATGTCAGGCATGATGGAGAACAAGTCTACAAATCTAAATGCTATGTGATAGGGTGTAAACAATGTAATACAAAGTTAGGTGTCATCATAGTCAATAAAATAAATGGTAAATAAATGAATAAACCAAAAAGTAAAATGAATGACCACACCAAACATAATATAGACTGAACACCTGTCTCGAAGTTCAATCCTAGCTTTAAAATACATGTAAGGACTACGTTTTCCAGGGTTGGGGCCTGAATTCAGGCCTAGGGAAGAGGCCTGACTTTCTGATCTTCAAGCACAGAGACCTTCCCCTTCCCCCAGAGTGCAACAGAGTTACCCAGACCCTGAGTTCAAATAGCAGGCCTTGCAGACAAAAAATAGCATACATTCCAAGCCAGGGAGCTTCATTAGCATTTCTCATATTTTTTAAAGTTCACTTGGCCTTTATTTGATATATTTTGATTTTATAACAAGAGAGTTTTTCAAAAAGGGGTTTAAATGTTTACATTTCAGCATAGCACATTGGTGTTTCCATTTTGACCATCTGCCATGAAAAGTGAGAATTAAAATCAGTACATCCTTCCTCCCTAGAGGGACAGTTCATGTTAATTCTATTTAGAGTTATTTCTGTAACTATAAACTCTCTGCAATTGTATCATGTGAGTTTTCCTCGGTGCCTACCACAAAATACACTAGAGGAGTCCTCATACCACAAAAGGTTGGGTTTCTGAATAAAAACTCACTTCTGTGAGGACAGGAGGTACTTGTAAGCATTATGGGAATAAAGTGAATTTTAAAATGAGAAACTGAAACATTGGGACTGGAATGTAGCTCAGTAGTGGAGTACTTGCTTAAAGAGCATAAGACCCTGGAAGAAAAGGAAGACAAGTTTCCTAAAGCTCAGAAGGTTAGAATTTTATGATCTGTATGAACAAATTTCTTTCTTTCTTTCTTTCTTTCTTTCTTTCTTTCTTTCTTTCTTTCTTTCTTTCTTTCTTTCTTTCTTTCTTTCTTTCTTTCTTTCTTTCTTTTGATGGTGGGGCTTGAACGCTGGGCTTGGCTGCCCACCTTCAGCTCTTCAACTCATGGCAAGTGCTCTACAGCTTGAGCCATAGTGCCATTTCCAGTTTGTTGGAGATAAGCCACAGTGCCGTTTCCGGTTTATTAGAGGTAAGAGTCTCATGGACTTTCCTTTCCAGGCTGGCTTTGAACCGCCATCCTCAGATCTCAGCCTCCTGAGTAGCTAGGATTGTAGGAATGAGCAACCAACGCCCAGCGCATGAACAAATTTATCAAAGATTGATTCTGAGGAATGAAACTTGAACAAATTTATCAAAGATTGATTCTGAGGAATGAAACTTGGAATACACTTTTAATATAAATAATTTATAATGCCATCCTTAAGGCACTAATTCAGAAGTATTTATTCATTGGCTAGTTTCTTAGTTTATTTAAATATATATATATATATTTAATATATCTACATGTATATTATTAAAACATAGCTTTGAAGTGTACCTAAAAGCATGTGTGCTCATGTAAAGTTATACAACTGCTTGATTTTTTTATTTTCAGTTTGTTGGTGCCATAAATTAGGTGGGATGTGTGTACTGTTGTTTTGTTCTCTGTTTTTGGAGGATTTCTCTCTGCTTTCTTCCCCTACTCCCCTCTCTCTGCACTTGAATGCAGCTTGCTCTTTCTTGGCTTGATTGTTCATAGCTGATTTTCTACCACTTCAGCCATACCTGTAGCCTGGCTTTTTGCCAGTTAATTGGAGATGTCGTCTCTCAGGCTTTTCTGCCTAGATTGGCTTTGAAACTTCATCTTCCAGTTCTCACCTCTTGAGTAGCTGGGATTACAGATGTGAGCCACTGGGGTGCTTAGGGATGAATTCGACTTTCGTGGGTGTATTCTTTCTGTTTTTCTAAGCATGGGATCATCTACTATAGAATTTCTGTGAATGTCCTGGGTCTGAAGTAAGATATATAATACATATGCTAATCTGTATAGTTCTCCTAAGATGTAATCCATTTAATACAAGTTATAAGTGTAATAATAGTTAATATAAATAATGAATGAATGAATAGTGCAAAAAATAAAATAAATAAACAGTAAAATAATATGCGGTAAACATAAGTATGTAGATATTACTCATTATTTCAAATGTGGATAAATATTACTTTAACAGGGCTGGGGATTGAATTCAGGCCTAGGGAACAGGCCTGAATTGCTTGTCTTCAAAGACGGTGAGTTTCCCCATCCTCCATATTGCATTAGAGTTACCCAGACTCTGAGTTCAAATCCCAGGCCTGACAGGAAAAAAAAAAAAAAGGCACGAATGTCAAGCTGGTGAGCTTCATTAGTATTTTTACAATTTTTTTTTGTGGGGCTTGAGCTCTGGCCTTGGGCTCTGTCCTTGCGCTCTTCAGCTGAAGGCGAGTGCAGTACCGCTTGAGCCACAGCACCACTTCTGGTTTTCTAATGCTTTATTGGAGATAAGAATCTCATGGGCTTTACAGCCTGGGTTGGATTGAACCACAATCCTCAGCCTCTTGAGTAGCTAGGATTACAGGTGTGAACCACCAGCGCTCGGCTATTTTTAATATTTTAATATTTTTTGATTGATTGATTGCCAATCACTGTACTTGAACTGAGGTTGTGGCAACACTGCCTGAGATTCCATCACCCTAGGCTGGGATGGTGCAGCCTCTGGACCCACAGCCGATCAGGGGATGGTACGCCTCAGGGACTGACAAGAAAACAAATTGAAAACAGCACCGAAAAAAACGCCATCTGTGGATGGTCGGCGGTTTCTTGGTTTTCCTTCCTTGCATGGTGACCAATCCGGGTCCAAATGACATGGCTGCAACCTGTAGGTCACTTGGCACTGCTGAATGCTTTCAGGTTGTCAGTGAAGCCATAGGCCAACCTGAACACCTAGGTCCTTAGTTTGAATCCCGGTCATGCCACTTACAAAGGGCTGGGGAGCCTAAGAAACTATTGCCTATCCATAGGAGCACCAGAAGAATGTGAACAGTGTCACGGTTGGATGAGTAGTTCATCAATCAGTCTAGCAGAAAATTAGACCCAATAATCACAGGACACAGACTGATTTTAATTCATAGTTTATTATGCACTAAAAGAATACTATTGATTAAATGGAGTCCTCACTAAAGACCTGAGAATCTGTAGGAGCGTAGTATGTGTCATTGAACACTAAATAGACATTTCTGGCAGTATGTAAATGTCTAAATTTATTTATATTTATTTGTATACCATCATCTGCATAGAACATTTTTGCTAATTTGTCCAAATCTGAAACTTGTTCCCAGGTCTTGGGATCCACTTGGCACCTGCATGGGCTAGATGCTGCCGTGCTGACACTCACCCCTTCATGAATTGGGCCTACTAGTCCCTCAGTCAAGGTACCATCATTTCCAAATCTTCTTCCTGGAGTAAGATTCCATGTGTGACAACTGTTTTCCTTTTCTGTGCAAGTGTTGAGTGTCAGGTATGAAGTACATATTATCTCTGCAAAGCTATATGCTATGGAATAGATTGGAACAAATGTAATAAATGTTATAGGTGTACTCACAGTCCATAAAATAAATGCTAAATCAATCAATGAATCAATAATAATAAAATATAATGAATTACTCCAACAAACATGATTTAAAATGAATATAGAGATATAACTCCAATATTTAAAATGTCTATAAATGTTATGTTTTTCAGTACTGGTGCTTGAATTCAGGCCTAGGGAAGAGTTGAGAAGTTCAAGCATGATTTGCATAGGAAATGATCTTAATTAAGACTGCATGAAGTGTGACAATAATAATTACATTTAGGAAATCGAGGCAGTGGGAAAGATCCAAGAATCGGTAGTCACATGGAAGATAGGATTCCAACACAGCTCACCACATCTCCAACTCTCTACAAACAGGCCTTTATTAGCATATTAATTTCAGCTTATGAATGGGTGAATATGGTTCTCCACCCCCACCACAGGGCTAGATCTCAGGTCCTGGGTATGGTCTAGCTCCTTAGTGGCTCACAAGCTGGTGTGCTCATGTGGACCCATTTGGCAGTTGGTTCTGCTAGGCCCTGAGTTCAAGTTCCAGCACTGCCAAAAGGTTCATCCTGATGTGAGATGCCAAACCTTGTAGATGTTTTCCTATCCTGTGCAAGTCCTGGGTCATAGCTAGGATCTAGAAAGCATAGGCAGCTCTATACCCATGGGAAAAGGTTGTCATCCATGTGAGTACAGTTATATATGTCATCCTATACTCAGTAAAATACTCAATACATAGATGAATTAGACACAAAATAAAAAGATTAACTACACTGAAAACAAGGTGCATACCACACCCATATGTAGAGATCCTAGGTTTAAAGGAGGTGGGCTTGTCCAGTGCTGGGGCTTCAAGTCAGGCCCAGTACCAGGACTAACCTTTTAGTCTTCAAGGACGGTGAGCTTCACCTTCCCCCACAGTGCAACAGAGTTACCCAAACCTGAGTTAAAATCCCAGCTCTCACTGTAAAATGGCACAAATTCTGAGCTAGGTTTCTTCCTTCATAGTTTTTTCTTTTTTCTTTTTTCTTTTACCAGATCTGGGGCTTGAACTCAAGTCGTGGCAACTCTGCCTTAGCTCTGATCATCCTAGGCTGCAGCCTCTGGACCCACATCAAGTCCTAGAACCCTCAGACTCTGGGGTTTGCTGGGGAAAAAAAAAAACCTTCGAGGGGAAAAAAAGCAGAGGAAATTCTACCTGGCTCTTTTATGTTTATTTTCCTTTGCATGGTGACCATTCTGGGTCCAAACATGGCTGCCTGCAGAGTGAAGTTGACCTGGCATGGCTGAAGGCCTGCTGATTTTTGGGGGAGCCACAGGCTAACCAGACAGTGAAGGCCCTGAGGACGAATCCCAGTCAGCCCTGTGACGATGAGGGAATGGCTGGAGATCCTAGGACACTTGTTTCCAGACCTTGGAAGAGTCGTGGAATGCAATCAATCTCATCCTTGAATGAGTAGTTCTTGCTTGATATGAGTAGAAAATCATAGGCAAGACTCATGGGGTATCGATTATTTTTAATGAAGAGTTGATGAAACATGACCATAATCATCACAGTCATGAAATGGAGGCATAGGGGCAGATCCAAGAATCCTTAGTCACAAGGTAGATTGGATTCCATCACTGGTCGCCATCACTGCGGGGGTCAATCTCAGGTCCTGGGAATGGCCTAGCTTCTTAGTGGCTCACATGCTGGTGTGCTTACCTGTTGTGTCTTCGTCCATCCCACAAAAGACGGACGGAGTCCGAGGAAAGGTAAGTGTGGCGTTCACCCATTCCCTAGCCTCCCTCAGCACAGGAGACAATCAGACACAGCAGGGAGCCAAATCCAGCAGGTAGAAAAACTCGTTTATTAACAGAGAGCAGCCCCTTTTAAAGACAAAAAGGGTGGGTGGTATGGTAAGGGAGGAAGAGGAACCAATCACTGTCAAGGTCACACCCTATCATTCACCTGGCTGGTTAGGCACTGATCGGCAGGTCAATTGGGGTCTGCCCACTCTACTCTCTCCCAGAGCCATCTTGGCTGGCCATGTGCTCTACAGTAAATTAGGCTCTGCCCACTCAACCCCCTCCCAGCGCCATCTTTGCTGCCCATGTGTTCCACAGATTCCCCCTTTTTTTTTTTTTAATGGCTGACCCACCTAGCACAGTAATAAACATCAGTCCCACCACAGTTAGAAATGTCCAAAGCAGTTCAATTAATACCTGGGCACCTGGTGTCGTTTAAGTAAGCCAGTTCCTTGTACGTGTCTTTAAGCTAGCACAGGAGTCAAGATGACCTTTGAGCTTTACTGTCAGCTCCCAATTGCTCCCAACATCATCTCCCCCTGTCTTTGCTTAAAGAAGTGAACCCGCCTGTCTTAGGTTGGGTGGATCGCCTTGTCTGCCTTGCCCATCATTGGGAACTTCTTCAGAGCGAAGCTGAAGGCCCTGTCTTAGGTTGGTCAGACTGACACCCCCTCTTACCCGTCTCTGGCTGCGATTCCTCTGGGGGGGGGGGAATTCATTCATTTGGAGCTTGTTAACTGGCTGGCTAAGCTCATAAGAGTTTTGCAGTGCACGTATAATGCAAGGAAGGCATAGAAAAACCATCAGCAAAAGCATTCCCAGGCCAGGAAATGTCACTACTAGTCCTTTAACCTTAGTGAAGGATGGGATAGCAGTCTTTGCCACTTCAGAGTCCAGAGGTGGGGATTGTTCTAATCCAGCTATTTGCCTGTGGGATTGGACAAAATCTAAGCTGGAAGCATAACAAAAGGTGGTTGTTTAACAATTAAGTATGGATTCAATGCTGCTATACAAGCAATTAGTAAAAGAACAATTAAAGCAGGTAACATTAAAATAATTAACTCCTACAAAAATATTAAGCAGTCCATAGGGTGGTGATCAAAATGAAGGTCAGGCCACCAGGTCGAAGGGACAGCTTCTCTTGTGGTGCTCCTGATGATTTCTGCATTGCCAGCGTTGACCACTGCCCAGGTCACTTGTCAAGGTTGATGCAGATTCCATACGGCTGTTCACAGGATCGGGAGAGTCAGGACAGCCAACAGCTGGAGTGTCAGGACAGCTGGAGTATCGCCATCTGCTGGTTGCCCTTGGGGATGGTTAATAATTGTCTTTTTGGCTTTTGTCTTTAAAACATAAGCCTCGGCCATGGCCATTTTTTTTTCCTTGTTGGTTAGCTTATTCTTGGGCATCCTCCTGTATAGAGGAAATGGGTAAAACTTAGGTTCCTGGCAGGGATCCAAATGGGAGTGTACTCCCCTATAGGAAAAACGCATCCAAATCCCCTGCTCATAGTAACTAGGGGGTCAGGTCCTCTCCATTGTTGTGTCAGGGGGTCCTTCCACCTGACTTTCACTTGGGGCTTAGGGTTTAGATGTCCCCAGTGCTTTTGAAATCTGGATTCAGTTGCCCCTTTTGACAAATTTAAAAACAAAGCTATCTGTAACTGTATATGGGGGCTAACTCCCCCTTTTTTGTTTTAATAATTGCTCTTTAAGACATTGATGATTTCTTTTTATAATTGCTTGGCCTTGGGGATTATAGGTAATTCCTGTAGTATGATTAATATGCCATTTGTCAAAAAACTCTGACATTGCTTTGCTAACAAAAGAGGGTCCATTATCGGTTTTAACTTGTGCTGGTAGACCCAAGGTGGCAAAGCATTGAAGAAAATGTGCTTGTGAATGTTTAGTTCTTTCTCCTGTATGTGCTGTGGCCCAGCATCCTCCTGAGTAGGTATCTATAGAGACAAAGATATATTTAAACTTATCAAAGGCCAGGAAATGAGTGACATCCGTTTGCCAGAGGACGTTAGGTTTAAGGCCTCTGGGATTTACCCCTGGGGTTGTAACGGGGTACTTTTAAGAAAGGCTGGCATGTTTTACAGGTATGTACTATCCTTTTAAGGTCCTTTACAGGAATCTGAGGAAATCTATGCTGAAGACCTCTCCAATTAATATGGGTTAAATCATACAAACAGGTAGCCTCTTGTAATGTTAATGCTTGTGGGCCAGTAGCTAACTGGTCTGCCCACTTATTGCGCAGGGGAAAAAACCCAGGAAGTTTTGAATGCCCTCTCAAATGTTGAATATGAATAGGGGCTCCCCGCCCTTCTAATAGGCCCATAAGGGTAACCATAAGGGGGGAAATAGGGTTTTCATCCAGCTTAATATGTGCCTGGGGAATATGAGGGAGCAATTTAATCATATATAGGCTATCAGAATACAAATTAAAGGGTTTTTGAATGTCCTGAAGAGCCATAATTACGGCCAGCATTTCTTTATATAGTGCTGACCCTTGACAAGGTTGAAATCTTTGTTGGCTCGGGGTCTTTTGTTGTTCCTCAAAGGCTGCATATGCAGCGCCTGCTTTACCTCCGTCAGTAAAACCATGAAGGGTGCCAGGAATAGGCGTAGGAGAAAATAGAGATGGTATTTTGAGGGGAAGCCGCCATAACATGACAGTCCATTTGGATGGCCCATAATGGCAGTCAATTTGGCCTAGAAACCCGTCCAAGGAGAGAGCAAGACGAGCATTGGCTCGAGTGAGCCACTCGACGCCTGCCATCCGAAAAGGAAAAACAATGGAGTGAGGGTCGAGGCCATAATGCCTTTGGGCTTGCGTCCTTCCCTTCACAATAGCATCTGCAAGTTGGTCTGCTTGAGAATATACCCGAGGCGTGCCCCCAGGGGAGTGTGAACCCACTCTAATGGCTCCCCACTTTGAGTTAAAACTGCAGATATTAATGTGACCCCTGCAAACAACCAAAGGGAAATGGGCTCACTAATAGAATACCTCTTTAGAGAAACTTTATCCAGGGCTTTTTGGAACTGCAAAAATATTGCCCTATGGCTGTCTGTAATTGTAATAACTTCTTGTGGCGTCCTGTCTTTTAGCAGGGCAAATAAGGGCACAAGACTATCTTTAGGGACAGAAACCCATGGCAACAGCCAATTTATTTCCCCTAAAAGACTCTGAAGTTGGGTTAAGGTTAGAGTGGCCGGAATATCCAGCAAAGGCTTAAGGGGGCTGGCCTGAGTCAAGGTAAAGTGGGTCCCGAGCACCTTAAAAGGAGCTACCTTTTGAATTTTATTAAGGGCTATGGTAAAACCCCCCTTTTTTAATATGTCCAGAACCTGGGCCAGAAGGCCTTCCAGGCAGCTTGGGTCTCGGTGTCCCAGAATTATATCATCCATGTAGGCATAGACAAAGGAGTTATCTGAACCCAGCACAGGCTCTAAAAGTGTGGCCGAGTATTGTTGGCAGAAGGCCGGGCTATTGGCCATACCCTGTGGCAGCACTGTCCATTTAAACCTCCGATCAGGCTGGGAAAAATTAAGAGAAGGTATAGAGAAAGCAAACTTCTTGCAGTCATCTGGATGCAGAGGGATAGAGAAAAAACAATCTTTAATATCAATCACAACCAAGGTATATTCTGAAGGTATAGCAGGAGTCCAGGGCATGCCTTTTAGGGGCTTTCCTACTAGCTCCATCCTTTCATTTACCTTTCGTAGATCTAGGAGCATCCTCCAAGCCCCGGAGGCTTTTTGAATAACAAATACGGGTGTGTTCCAAGGACTTATAGAAGGGCAATATGCCTGAGGCTTATCTGTTCCTCCACCAGAAGGTGGAGGGCTTCAAGTTTAGGTTTGGTCAATGGCCACTGCGCCACCCAGATTGGGCTTCCTGGCTTCCACCTAATGGGAGGTACTTGGGGGGCAGTGGCCTTTAGGATTGGGGGTGCACCTGAGAGGGTCCCCTATGTTCTTCCTGTTTAAGCCTTTGTGCTTTTTCTCCATCCAGGATATCATCATATGATGCTCGATGGTCTGTAGTGACCACGACATCCATTTGTCTTAGTATGTCTTGCCCTAGTAAATTGACAGTGAGGTTCTTTGCCACTAAAGGGTGTATCTTTCCCTGTTCTCCATCTGGGCTAGTCCATGTCAAAAGGGCAACCATTTCTTTGGTCTGGGAGTTGCCCCCTACCCCCAATATCGGAGCCCCAGGTGCAAGCTTCCAGTCCAAGGGCACTACCTCCTCCCTGAGTATGGTTCGGTCTGCCCCAGTGTCAATTAAGCAGTGAAACCTCTTTCCGCCTATGAGAATACTCATTTTAGGGTGGAGTCCGTCCTCCAGGGGGATAGTCCAATGGGCCTGGGTCACCCCGCCATGAGGCTGCCTGGGCCTCACAGCAGAGGGGGTTCCTCCTTGAGTTAAAGGGGCTAGAGGATGCCCCTCCCCAAGTTTAAAGACTTCCCCTCTAAATCAAACTTGTATCCTTCCATGCCCCTGGGGCAGGGTGTAGGGGGCGGTTTGCTCTCAGGCCGGTTGGCGGGGGATTGTTGTAAACAGTCCCTCTTAAAGTGCCCCTCCTGCCTGCATTTAAAACAAGTCCCTCTTCCCGATAGTCTTGGGGTTCCTTGGCCCTGGGCTGCCAGCGCCTGAGTAATAGCCTCAGTCATTGCAAATGCCTGAGCCTGTAAAGCTAAAGCTAGTGATTGGGACTGGTGCTGTTGCATTCCCACATCCTGCGAGGCCACCACCCATCTGCTCAGGGAACTCTCTCTCAATCCCGAGCAGGCCATGAGGTGGTCTGCATTCAACCCTTCCCAGACCAGCAGCTTTACAAACTGATCTCGGAGGTTCCCTGCTGGCAGCTTGCGGTGAACACTCTGTTGGACTCAGTCTATGAAATCAGGTAGAGACTCACCCGGTTTTTGTCTCACTCCTGCTATGGGGGACTCAGTAGGCCCATCATCTAGTTTGTACCACGCAGCAAGTCCTGCCTGCCTCACCTGGTCACGGTACGGGCCAGGTATTGCAGCCTGTTCAACGCCGGTGGAGTAGGCTTCTCCCGTCCCTGCTAACATGGTATAAGTAATAGGTATTGCAGGTTGAGCCTGCCGGTTACTCTCTGCTCTCACTCTGCATTCCTCCTTAAAGAAAGCACACCATTTAATAAACTGAGAACTAGTAAGAACGGCTTTGGCCACATCCATCCAGTCCTTAGGGACACAAGGGTGATAGGCAATGTCTTGGAATAGGGTCTGGGCCCAGGGAGAGTTTGGGCTATCCTCCGCCACCGCCTTGCGGAGCTCTTTAAGATCCTTAGCTTCCCATGGATACCATTCCAAGGGCCTGTTAGCTCCTGGTGCCAGATTGACTGGATATGCTTGGGGAAGCGAATCCTGTGGCCGAGAGTCTGGGCTCTTGGGTGGCCCTTCCTTTCCAGGGCTCTTTGGTGGCCCTTCCTTTCCAGAGGAGGTCTCCGAGGAGGTTACTTCCCCGGCCCTCGGCCCCTCCATAGAAGGCTGGTAGGGGTCTGGGTCTTGCAAGTCCCTCTCACAGGTCTGTAGGGCACCATACCTCCCCTCCAATCAGGAGAATAGGGAGGGGGCCTAGGACCGTCAATATCAGCTGGGTCAGAGGGGGTAATTTTTACCCTCGTTTTGACTTCTACTGTGCACATATCAGTGCGTTCTCGATTGGATTTGACCCTTTCCTTTTCCTTCTCACTTCCCAAGTCCTCCTGTACCCCTTCTAGGCCTAATGTTGCCTCTTCCTTCTCCTTCTGTGATATAGCATTACCCATATTTAGGGTTTCACTTACCCCAAGAGACCGCTTAGCCTCGGCCGGTATCTTTTCCTTTCGTGCCCCACGTTGGGCGCCAGATGTTGGGTCTTCGTCCGTCCCACACAAGACGGACGGGGTCTGAGGAAAGGTAAGTGCGGCGCTCGCCCGTTCCCTAGCCTCCCTCAGCCCAGGAGACAATCAGACACAGCAGGGAGCCAAATCCAGCAGGTAGAAAAACTCGTTTATTAACAGAGAGCAGCCCCTTTTAAAGACAAAAAGGGTGAGTGGTATGGTAAGGGAGGAAGAGGAACCAATCACTGTCAAGGTCACACCCTATCATTCACCTGAGCCTTCATGGGCTGGTTAGGCACTGATTGGCAGGTCAATTGGGGTCTGCCCACTCTACTCTCTCCCAGAGCCATCTTGGTTGGCCATGTGCTCTACAGTAAATTAGGCTTTGTCCACTCAACCCCCTCCCAGCGCCATCTTTGCTGCCCATGTGCTCCACACTTACCTGGACCCTATTGGGCCTGCCAGTCCCCGAGGTCAGATCCTAGCACTGCCAAAAGATGAATCCTGATGTGAGAAGCCAATCGTTGCATCTGTTTTTCTGTCCTGTGAAAGTACTGGGTCTCAGCTAGGATGCAGTATGCTATATACGCAACTCTATATTCATGGGAATCAGTTGCCATCCATGTCAGCACAGTTATAGCTGTCATCATATGTAATAAAATACAAAATGGGCATCCATGACTAAGACACACAATAAAAATAATAACTACACTGAATGCATGATGCATTCCACATCTCTATGTAAAGAGAAATCTTATGTGTAAAGCAGGTGAGCATAGGATTTTTGACAGTGCTGGGGCTTTAGTTCAGGCCCTAGGACTAGGCCTGACCTTGTAGTCTTCAAGGATGGTGAGCTTCACCTTGCCCCACAGTGCAACAATGTTACCCAGACTTGAGTTGGAATCTCAGAGGTGGCAGAAAAATGGTGAGAATTCTGAGCCAGGGTGTGTTGTTGTTGTTGTTGTTATTATTATTATTATTATTATTATTATTATTATTATTATTATTATTATTATTATTATTATTATTCTTGCCAAGCATGGGATTTGAACTCAGTTCATGACAACTCTGCCTCAGCTTCGATCACCTTAGGCTGGTGGGCTCCCATGGACCTGAGATCCTAGGCTCTGAAGTTTGCAGGAACAAATGACAGAAAAATGACAGAAAAAATGTCACAGGATAGATTTTTTTATATTTATATTTTATATTTTCTTCTTTGCACGGTGACCATCCTGGGTCTGAATTACACGGCTGCAAAGGCTACTTCACCTTGCATTGGTGAAGGCTAATGGGCTATCAGGGAAGAAATAGGCCCATGTGGCAACATAGGCCCTGAGCTTGAATCTTGGTCCTGACACCTACCAATGGGGGGAGATTCCAAGATATTTGTTCCTATGCATGGGAATAACAATGAAATGTTAGCAAACTCATGATTGAATGAGAAGTTTCTGCATGTATTGGTCTAGTCCAAAATTAGATATAATGATCCTTGGACAATGATTCATCTTAATGAATGGTTTATTAAGCATGAAAAGAATACTATTCCTTCAATGGTGGCATAATAAATACCTAAGAGGTAGTAGGAATGTAGTTGATGTCATTGAATCCTAGGTAGATGTCTCTGGCACTCTGTACAAATATATATTTATTGGTGTTCTACCACCTGTCTACCCATGTATGGCTATTTTGATCACCCCTGTAGCTCAATCTCAGGGTCTGGAAATTCCCTGGCAGCTTCATTGGCTAGAGGTTGCCGTGTTGACACACCCATTCACGGTCTGAATTGGGTCTGCCAGGACCTGAGTTCAGATCCCAGCACTGCAAACAATTGGATCATGGAGTAAGAAGCTGAGTGTGATAGCTGTTTTCCTTTTCTCTGAGAGTCCTGGGTGTCAGACATGATGGAGAACACATTGACAAATCTAGATATTATGTGATGGGTTGTCATCAATATCATAAATGTAATATGTATCTTCACAGTCAATAAAAAATCTCATATCTAAAATATACTTGGAATTCAAAAAATTAAATCCCCCAACAACAAAGCCTCAAAGAAATAACTGCCCAATAAATAAGTGGGCTAAAGACTTGAAGATAAATTTCTCTGAAGAGGACAGAAGGAAGGCCAATAGACACATGAAGAAATGCTCAACCTCCATAGCCATAAAAGAAATGCAAATCAAAACAACATTGAGATACCACCTCACCCCAGTTAGAATGGCTATAATCAAGAACTCTAATAACAAAAGATGCTGGAGAGGATGTGGACAGAAGGGAACCTTACTACATTGTTGATGGGAGTGTTAACTTGTTCAACCACTTTGGAAAGTAGTATGGAGGTTCCTCAAAAGACTCCACATAGAACTCCCCTATGACCCAGCAATCCCACTTTTGGGCATTTACCCAAATGTTTACAAACAAGACCACACTAAAGCTACCAGCACGACTATGTTTATTGCAGCACTATTTACTATAGCTAAGATATGGAACCAACCCAGATGCCCTTCAGTAGATGAATGGATCAAGAAAATGTGGTATATATACACAATGGAATTCTATGCCTCCATCAGAAAGAATGACATTGCCCCATTTAATAGGAAATGGAAAGACTTGGAAAAAATTATATTAAGTGAAGTAAGCCAGGTCCAAAGAAATATAGGTCCCATTGTTGCCCTTATTTTTAATATCTAGTGTATGTCTGAATCAAGCAGAAAAGTTCAGATAAGGTGGTGATAGGGAAATGAACCCATTGTTTCCCTTATTTGTAATATCTAGTGTATGTCTGAGTCAAGCAGAAAAGGACAGATAAGGTGGTGATAGGGAAATGAACCCTAAGATATGTACTCAAATGTGTTTTTTTTCTTTCTTGAGATTGTTTCTAACACATTTATAAGATTATTTCTTTGTTGCTTTGTATGTCCCTTCCCCACAGTATAAATCCTGCTTTCACTGTATTTGATGTAGGTATAATTTGTGGAGGGGAAGGGGAAAAACAAATCGTTTAAATAGGGATACAGGATGACCCATTGCAAAACTGAGATGTACAAGTCATTATGTCGAAAAAGAACTTTAAAACTTTGGTGCAGCAGAGGTGGGGGGGAGGGGGGAAGCGGGGAGGATTGTGGGGGGGGCTGGGAGGAGGATGGGAAGGGATGGGAAGGGGAAACAAAGGAGGAGGCTACAATGCTTGATAAGAAATGTACTCATTATCTTGCCCATGTAATTGTAACCCCTCTGTACAGTATTTGCAAAATAAAAAATGGAAAATAAATGAATAAAACAAAAATGCAGTAAATAACCACAACAAACAGGATATGGACTGACCATTTATACATAAGTACAAATCCTACCTTTATAATGTATATAAATAGAATGTTTCCTGGGTGGGTACTTGAATTCAAGCCTAGGGACCAGGCCTTACTTTCTTGTCTTCAAGCATGGTGAGCTTCCCCTTCATCCACAGTGCTTCAGAGTTACCCAGGCCTTAAGTTCAAATTCAAAGGTAGGAGAAACGGCGTGAATTCCAAGCCAGGGAGCTATATATATATATATATATATATATATATATATATATATATATATATATATATATATATATATATATATTGCTTTTTTTGCCAAACACGGTCTTGAACTCAGGTCATGGCAACCGTGCCTCAGCTTTCATCACCATAGTCTGGGGTGCTGCCGCTGGAAACACAGCCTATCCTGAGATCCTAGAACTTCAGGCCTTGTGCAGGGGTTGGGGGGGTGGGGGTGGGGAATGCACAGAAAAAAAGTGGCGGGATGGCATTTTTACATTTTCTTCCTTTCCACCGTGGTCATCTGGGTCTGAATGATCCGGCTCCAAAGGATACTTCACCTTGCATTGCTGAAGGCTTGCAGGCTACTGGGGAAGCCATAATCCTGAACAATGATTAGCCAGGCCTATTTCCTGGCGACCAATGGGCCATTAGATGTCCCTTGAGTTTGGGCCAACTCCCTGCAGCCTCTGCCTTACCCTACCTCCAGTTTAACCTTCCCGTTGCCCTACAGATGGAGGCCTGAGAGAAAGCCACTTGGCCACCTATTTCTGGTGGCTGCCAAGGCTTTTGAGAGTCAGTATGTCACATAGAGAGTCATCATCCGCCACATTCTCAGATCTCAGCTTCCTGAGTAGCTAGGATAACAAGCATGAGCCACCAGTGCCCAGTATGTGATGCCTTTTGAAGGCATCTTGGCGAGTCTGTAAAGGAGCCCCAAAGGGCCTGGATAGACCATGACCCAATCAAGGAGCTGGGAGGGGGGAAGGTTGACCTTTTAGCCATTCTGTTCCCCCAAAATTGAAGATGCCAGGTGATGTTGTATGCACCAAACACCTAGGCCAGCAGCCACCAGGCTTAGTGGGGGAAAAGTAGAGAATACCCAAAGACTGTAGTGTTGAAATCTCTGATTTTGCATGCATGTGGTGTGTGTGTGTGTGTGTGTGTGAGAGAGAGAGAGAGAGAGAGAGAGAGAGAGAGAGAGAAGAAAGAGAGAGAGAGAGAGACAGAGACAGAGACAGAGAGAGAGAGAGGCAGAGAGAGAGAGAGAGAGAGAGAGAGAGAGAGAGAGAGAGAGAACTCAGGGCCTAGGCTCTATCCCTCTATCCCTGAGTTTTCTTGCTCAAGGCTAGTGCTGTGCCACTTGAGCCACAGCCCCACTTGCTTTTTGATGGTTAATTGTAGGTAAGAGTCTCAAGTACTTTCCTCTCCAGGGTGGCTTTGAATCATAATGGGGGCCCCAGGGAAGCAAGAGTAAACACAACTCACAAGTACTATCCCTATGGTGGGCTACTCTTGCCCCCTGGTGGCCACACGTGGAACATGCGGCCTGGTGCCATTATCCCCTAGAATTCAATTTGGGGCAGTGACCAGGGCCAAGCTGACTTTTGATCACCCTGATTGCTGATGCCAGAGCAGGTCTGTTCAACCCTAGGCCAAGAGAGCTCCAGGAAGCCCAGCTTTCCAGGTTCACAAGGAAGGAAGAGGTCAGCTCCAGGCTGAGTTAAGAGCCTTTTCTCATGGATACCCCAACTTGGCCTTACTTATCACCATAAGACCTGTCAAAGAATAACTCCAAATAAACAAAATTGGAGCTATGCCTTCAAGTGGTAGAGCTCTAGCATTGAACCAAAGAGCTCAGAGACAGAGCACTCAAGCTTTGAGTTCAAGACCCCCAGCTGACCTTACCCCATAAAACATAGGCTGTCTAAATGTGAACTAGTAGGATTTGTGCAGTGTTTCTGAAGAATGGTGATACTGAAGAAAGCACCCTAATTCTGATGACAGCTGAACTTGTGACATACAGCTATGTGCTGAGTCCTTCACAGGGCGCTATTTGCTGGGTCCTTCCCACATGGGGGTTTTGTGCTGAGTCCTCAAGGTGCTGTTTGGTGAGTCATCCCAAAGGGTGTTATGTGCTGAGTCCCTGAGAAGAGTGGGCCGTCTAGGGTTTTTCAAAGGGTGCTGTGTGATGAATCCATTACACAACGCACTGCATGCTGAGTCCTTCAAAAGGTGTGGTGTGCTAATACATCCCAAAGGCTCCTGCTATGTTCTGAGCCCTTGAGAAGAGAGGGATGAGGTGTTTTTGGAGTGCTGTGTGCTGAGTCCTTTACACAGGGTGCTCTGTACTGTCCTTCAAATGGTGCTGTGTGCTGAGTCCTTCCACAGTGTGGTATGTGCTGAGTCCTTCAAAATTGTTCTGTGTGCTGAGTTTTTTGAAGGGTGCTGTGCACTGGGTGTTTTACACAGCGTGCTTCAACACAGGGTGTGATGAGTCCCTGGGAAAGAGTGCTATGTGCTGAGTTTTTCAAAGTATGCCATGCACTGAGTCCTTTACCTTGGGGGCTATGGACTCCCTCCTTCAAAGGGTGCTGTGTGCTGAGTAGTCTACACAGCATACTACATGCTGATTCCTTCAAAGGGAGCTATGTGCTGAGTCATTTACACAGGGTGCTTTGTGTTGATTTTGGAAGAGTGCTGTGTGTTGAGTCATTCCAAAGGGTGCTATGTTCTGAGTCCTTGAGTGGTGGTTATCCCCAACACACACACACACACACACACAAACACAAACACAAATACACAAACGAGTGTCACCATGCACCTGTTTGGTGTGTGGAGTGGAGGGGGATGGAGGGGTGGGGCTGAGGGGAGATTGGATCCATTGAGCAGGTACTGGGGATGGGGGCTAGTGCTTAGCTGAGGTAAGGCTGCAATTGCCATGGTCTAGAAGCCTCAGGGCCCAGTCAGGGCTGCAATTGTGGCCAGGGGTGGGGGACGGGGCCCAGAGGAGGAGGGGGCGGGGCCCAGGAGTGCACTTTATTGGCAGCAATGGCCAGGAGCCCAAGGGGGCAGGGGTCTGTGCTCAAAAGGGGCGGGGTGGCCCAGGAGAGGAGTGTGGGTCCAAGAGAGTGCTGGGAGAAGAGCGAGCTTGAGCACAAGCACTAATGGAAACGGCTTCCGTGGCTGGCGGCTGCTCCAATCATAGTGTGGGTCCTGGCTGGGAGTGCAGAGCATGTGGAGCCTACAAGGCAGGCACATCGCCACACGCAGCCCCTCGGAGACGCCCAGCCATGGTGGCCCTGAATCTGAGGTCCTGGTGCGGGGAGCACGGCAGAGGCAGTGGCTGCTGAGGCAGCGGCAGCCACAGGTTAGGAGGCCACTGAGGCTGTGGTGGTAGTTGAGGAGGAACAGAGTCTGTGCGCAGCCCCACCACTAGCCCGCGCTGCTTTTCAAACATGGCGCTGCTGGCTCGGACCCGCCGAGCTGGTGCACCCCTGGCCTGCTTTTGCCCCTGACTTGATTCCAGCCATCGGCCCTCAGACTCCCGGCCCGCACCCGGAGTCCCAGCCTACAGCTTCTCGCAGCAGCTCACGTGAGTGGCCAACCTGCACTCCCGTACTCCACGACACCCCTGTAAACCCCGTCCCCCAATCTACCCTTCCTCCCCACTCTCTCGGACCTGGACCCTTGCCTCTCCCCTCCCAGTCCAGTCCTGCCTGCGCCTCCCCCATGCGCCATAGTATGTCCTGCCTCTGCCAAAAATGCACCCCAAGGGTGGGGTTTGGAGGTGGGTGTCCACCCAGGTATCCCACTCTCATCCCTAGTGGCCAGTGTCCCGGAAAAGGGGAGTTGCAGGGATGGGTGAGGAGAGGGCACCACAGAGCCCCAGGCCTGGAGCAGTGGGAGCCACACAGCCTTTCATCTGCATCCTTTCTCTCCCTGGTGGGAACCTGGGGGATTTAGTCAGAGGTGGGGAGCAGCACCCCACATCTGCCTTCTTAGGTCTTTTCCTTTTTGCTGGGGAGGGGGGTGTTGGATACAGAAGATAGGCCCCCCTTGCTGTGTGAGCCCTTGTCTTCTGTGCTCAGTTACCCTTTCACCTGAGGACATTCCCAGAAGAGCCCACTAGAGAGGTGAGGGCACTGGGGTCAAATAGAAGGTGGATATTTGGGAGAAAAACACACCCCCTCTGACACACATACAACTGGCCTGTACCCCCAACCCCAGCTGTCAACAGTTCTGACTGGGTGATCACATTTCCCAGTTCTGCCAGCTTCTTCTAGTGCTCCCAGTCCATCTGGTCTCCTTGTCCTCCCCAAGAATCTGCCAAGTCTCCCAGAAGTATGTAGGCTGGAAGTAGGGAGTCCATCCATGTCTATAGCCTTTAGGACCCCATCAAAGTCCCCAACAACGCCCCCACCCCAGGTCAGATACCTCTCTGGAGGCACCATGACCCCCTGCTTTGTTTTCTGTCCAGGCTCTGAGGAGCCACGTGTCTCAGGACTCCTTCACCCAGAGTCCTAGCCTAGGGTTTTGGTGAATGGGGAGTGAAGGCTGGTTGTTCCCAAGGGGAAGGGTCTGGCCCTGGAGAAAGGGGGAGGCAGGGTAGTTCTACATTATTAGAGCATTGTTCCCCTTGGGTGGTTGCCCCTGGTTCTGACAAGGGAACCCCAGTGCTTGAGCTGGTATATTGCCTAGATGAGAAACCAACAAATTCAGGAGAGGCACTGCTCTGAGTCTGTGTGTATGAGAGAGAGAGAGAGAGAGAGAGAGAGAGAGAGAGAGAGAGAGAGAGAGAGAGAGAGAGACAGAGAGAGAGAGAGAGAGACAGAGAGAGAGAGAGAGAGAAAGAGAGAGAGACAGAGACAGAGAGAGAGACAGAGACAGAGAGAGACAGAGACAGAGAGAGATCATCTTTCTCATTGTACAGTCAGCATGTCTAAAAAGAGCAAAAGCATTTTTTTGGGGGGGTTCTGGTTGTGGGATCTGAACTCTGGGCCTGTGCCCTGTCCCTCAGGTCTTGAGCTCAAGCTAGCACTCTACCACTTGAGCCACAGCACCACTTCCGACTTTTTCTTTTTGCTTACGTGGTGCTGAGGAATCGAACTCAGGGCCTCGTGCATGCAAGGAAAGCGCTCTACCACACAGTCACCTTTCTAGCCCAAGCGAAAGCATTTTATTTGTGGGCATGTGTGTATTTGTTGTTCTTTTTTCATTTATGCCCAGTATGAGCCCAGCCACAATTTTAGTTTTCTCTTTCACAGTGTCATGGCTCCTTTAGAGAAGGTTTCAATAGATATTCCTTCCCACCACTTTCTCCCCCTTTCCTGCAGTCCAAAGTAACTGCTGGGCCTGCGTGGGTCTCTTCTAAGAGGCCTGTGTGAACCGCAGACCAGCGTGGATACCTGCCCTTCTGTCTTTAGCCAGAAGGCTCATGAGGCTACTGTGACCACAGCCACACTCTTCCAGCCAGAGAGTCTGCTCTCATGTGTATAGTTGGAGCTAATTCAAAGTTGGGAATGTGTCTGCCAAACATAAATAGGGAAGGAGATAGGGGGAGTAGGACAGGGGCTGTGAAGCTACGAGGGTCTAGAAAGTGATGAATGGTGTGACATGGCAGATGGTTCACCACGACCGAGGATGAGAGGGGAATCTTACGCAGGGCATTGATGGTGTCCATGGGCATCAGAGCAGGGGGCGTTGGGCTGCCAATGTTGGCATGGATTTCCTCCCAGGGCAGTGCACTGGTGGGCAGTCCTCCCTGGAGTCCTGCAGACTCCAATCTGTGTCCCTCCTGAGCTGTTTCCAGCTGGGCAATGGTAGGCAAGTGTGTTCCCCCTGCTGGAGCCTGCTTGGGATCAGGACATGGCAGTTAGCTAAGGCTCTCTGAATGCCATTTTCTGTAACCTGCTGTAGGCTGTCTGGAAGGAAAAGGGGACTACTGATTTTGGAACTCATTAAGTTTGATTGGGACAAGTGAAATGCCAGCTTTTCCAGGTTTTTTTCTTGAAGCTGGCAATTTCTACTAACGCCGGGGATTCTGGGTCAAATTAGATGGACCATTTCAGCCACCAAACAATGACTTTCAAAGCAGCACAGGCAGAGTTTCCGAGCCAGATGGTTTCCTGCTACGAACGTCGTGCCTTGACTACCTTTCTCCAGCAGCTGCTGATTATCCCCCCGGCTCTCTCTAGGGTGACCACCACAGTTGAGGATGTCTTGGGGAGCAGAGATTGTGACCTCACCATCCACAGCCAGCCAGCTGAGAGCAGAGAATTCCCAGCACCTGCACTGGAATCTGGGAGATTCAGAGACCTAGGATGCCTCAAGGATCCTTTCTCTGCAACATGAAACTTGGGGGCCGGATATAGTGGACCATCCTGTCTGCCCCAGGGAGTGGAGAGGAGGTCCCTTGAGCCTGGTGTTTACTTCTCAGCAACCTTGTTCACACCTGAGTGGGGAATGGAGTGCCACAGAGCTGGTCAGTGGCTGGACAGAGATCCTTAAGAAGATAAGCATCCCAGAGGCCCTGGAATCCAGGGAGGACATCATGGCTCATGTCCTTGGAACCAAAACAGTTAAGTGCGGTGGCACCAGGAGGGTGGGAAGAGGGAGGAGGAAGAACTGTTGGAGAGCTACATCAGGCTTTGCCCCCACCCAGGATGCTTACCTGAATTAGACGGGACTTTTCTGTAGTATTGTCATAGACAGATGTTCATTTATTTATCCAACAAACCGTTATAGTGTGTGCCAAGCCTGGGGGGGGGGGGGTCATACAGGATGAAAGGTTCCAATGCTGGTTCCACAGCACATGAAGAAATCTTGGTTTGAGCTGGATACCATTGCTTCACTCCTGTCATCCTAGCTACTTAGGAGGCTGAGATGGGAGGATTGAGGCTTAAAGCCCATGCAGGAAATCCTATAAGACTCTTATCTCCAACTAACTACCAAAAAGAAAATGCCAGAAGTGGATGAGTGGCTCAAGCCATAGACTGTTGGCCTTGAGTAAAAAGGCTCATGGACAATACCCAGTCTCTGATTTTAAGGCCCAGGAGTGACACGAATAGAGTAAAGAGAAAGGAGTTAAGGATGGAGGGAGAAAAGGAGGAAAGGAAGGAAGAAGGGATCATGCAGGCCTTGGTTTGGAGTTCTTGGATCAAGGGAGCCAACCATTCACAATCTCTGTGGGGACATTTTCAGAGCCTAAAGCCAGTATGTAGGAGCAAGCCACTGTTCCCTCAGCAACTTCATAGCATCCAGGATCTGAGTGGTTGCTGACTGCAGAGGGAAACAGCCTGGGGTAGACCCTAGTGCCCAGGGTGGGCCATGGAGTTTCAATCTCCCCTGGCTCACTGAGTTTATTTTCTGATCAGATAAGAAGAAAGTGTCCAAAGGCTAGGGAGGATAGGGAGAGGGAGTGTCCAAAGGGGGGTGGCAAGGGATAAGCAGGAAGATGAAGAGGGAGGACAATCTCAGATCAGGTGTGTCAGGCCATTGAAGCCATGACCTCACCTGATAACCTAGACCATCAGTGATAGAGCTTTTGACCCAGCCACATGGCTATTAAAAGTCCTGGCACTCTGAGTTCACCGTTGACGACCTTGCTGTCATCCACTGCAGTATGCCTGTGCAGTACATCCTTGGGGACTGGAATTTTTGCTGGGTCAATCTTAAGATGACACCCCCAGAGCTCATTCCTCGATCAGAGACAGAGGTAACCAGGCCACTGGCACAGGACAGCCTGTGAGGGCAGGAGTCAGATCCGTGTTGCCCCCAGACTTCTTCTAGGGGACTCTAGGGCCCCGTGACTGCCATTCTCAGAGGTAGAGGTGGGTCTCCTTGCTGGCTCAGCCTTTAGTCTAGAGGGCATATGTGGGATTTAGAGAAGGTCGACTGAAGGTCGAGGCTGGTGAGAAAACCAGAGGCACTGGGCTCTGAGCAGGGTTGTTTCTTTGAGGATACTCAAACCCAGGAATATTGCTGAGATGGATCAGCCCTTTTCTCCTTCCCAAGAGAGAGGGACCTAGAGCCCTCCAGTCTGCATTCCTTGGCTGAGAAATTCATTCATTCCTATATCCTTTGGTTGGATAACTAGATCTCACCTGACTGCCCAGTGTCAAGGCAGGACAGTGAGAGTTCTTGAGTCTTTGATGAGGTCACGGGATTCTCAGTATGAGATTGTACTTGAATGTCCTGACTTGGTGCATGGTCAGTCCCATTTAAGACTGCCATGACCTAGGACATAGAATCTAGAGACACAGAGCAGGATGGTGTCTATTCTGTGAGTCTGGAGTATTATGTGTGAGCTTTGAGCTCCCGTGTGCTCACCTTCTTCCCTTTTTTGAGTGGGTCTATGCTAGAAAAAGCTTAAAACTAGGGCCTGGGTCCCATCCCTTGTTTCATGCTCAAAGCTAGCACTCTACCATTTGAGCCAGAGCTCCATTTGCAATGTTTTTGGGTGTTTAATTGGAGATAAGAGTTCTCAATGACTTTGCTGCCAAGAGTGGCATTCAATTGCAGTCATCAGATCTCAGTCTCCTGAGGGGATAGGATGACAGGCATGGAAAAGCATCTTTGGCTGGGTGCCAGTGGCTCATGGCTGTCATCCTAAGTACTCAGGAGCTGAATCTTAGGATCATGAGTAAAATCCAGCTTGGGCAGGAAAGACCCTCAACTCTTGTCTCCAATAAAGCACCAGAAAACCGGAAGTGGTGCTGTGGCTCAAGTAGTAGAGTGCTGGACTTGCGCTGAAGAGGTCAGGGATAGAACCCAGGCCCAGAGTTCAAGCCCCACAACCAACAAAAAGAAAAAAAGTAAAACATCTTTGCCTGAAAAGGATGGTGGAGGTGTGTTTGTGTACGTGTGTCATCACTTTAGATGGATTGTCCCAACTCTTAGTTCACGGCAGCCGATTCTTCACCACAGGTGAAGCTCTGGGTTGGATGTCGACCATCAGCCCTCAGTCTCCTCACGGGACAGTTGTGAGGAAATAAGGAGGGATCTTCAGAGCAGTGCCAGGCACAGAGGGAGCAGGTGTCAGATACAGTTCTCAACAATTCTGTGATTATATGACAGGAAGTTACCAGAAAGGACTCAGATGGGGTCTGTTTTTAATAGTGCAACAGGTGTGGGAATATGAAACAAAACATGTCTGTCTTTCATCATTACCCCATTCCCATGAGGAAGGGGATCCTTCACTGTATTCAGTCTTGCAGCTGGGGAAAATGAGTCATAGTGAAGCCAGGTGAACTACTCATGACCCCCAGCTGACAGGAAGCTTGGCCTGATTTACCTGCCATGCTTCCTAGGACAGTGGGTGTTATTCAGTCCACTTCTTGTCGTGCAAAGTCCACTTCTTGTCATTTGTGGGGTTTGAATTCTGGATCTGGATGCTGTCCCTGAGCTCCTCAGATCAAGGATAGCGCTCTACCACATGAGCCACCGCATCACTTCCGGTTTTCTGTTGGTTCTTTGAGGATAAGTGTCTCACAGATCTTCCTGCCAGGGCCAGCTATGAGCCATGATCTTCACATCTCAGCCCCCTGTGTAGGTAGGATTATAGGCCTGAGCCACTGGCACCTGGCTTAAATGTAATTCTGGTACTCTCTCTCTCTCTCTCTCTCTCTCTCTCTCTCTCTCTCTCTCTCTCTCTCTCTCTCTCCCTCTCCCTCTCTCTTCCCCTCCCCCCTCTCTCTCCCTCTCCTTCTCTTTCTCTCTCTCCCTCTCTCTTTCTCTCTCTCAGGAACTGGTTGAATGTGTGCTGGAGGAGGTAGCCCAGCATCCCCATGTGGCTGGAACCCACAGTGACCCTCTCATTCTGGGGGTGGGCTGTGATTCAGGAGTTGTTTTGCTCAGCCTGTTGAACCAGCTTCATGAGGTAAGCCCCTCCATGCCCCGGCTAGACCATGACAGTTATTCATTGTCTATCTCATGAGTCATTCCCCACATCCCTCTGCTACACCATTGAAGGAAAGTGCATGAGAAGGTGTCAACTTGTCCCCCTGCCCAGCACAATCCCGGGCCTCTGACCTATACCCCCACTTATCTGACAAGACCCTGGCTATAAGACAATAAAAACACTCTGTGTGTACTACCCTTTGCTGGAGAGTGTCATTTTGGTTAGGGGGGAGGGGTTCAGAGGAAATACCCCAGACCTGACACCTTCCAGGGGACATTTGTTCTTGTGACAGAGCCAAGTCATTGCTGTGGATAAGGATAAAGCCTCCATCAGACTGACCCAGAACAATGCTCAAAGATAGGTAGGCTGTTGAAGTATCAAACCCACTCATGTCTGCTTCCTACTCCCACAAAGGAGGTGTAGTGTGGGTGGCCCGGCCCTGGGCCTAAGGGATTATAAATGGATGGTGGCAGTCAGGAGCTCATGGCTCCGACCCATCATCCTGGCTCTTTGGGAGGCTGAGGTCTGATGGTTGTGACTCAGAGCAGCCCGGGCAAGAAAGTCCATGAGATTCTTATCTCCCATAAACCACCTCCCTCTCCAAACCCACACATAATCCAGATGTGCTGTGTCTCAAGTGGTAGAGCCTCAGCCTTGAACAAAAGAAGCTCAGGGATAACACGCAGGCCTTGAATCCAAGTCCTAGGACTAACACAATCATAAAATAAATGAACAGTGTACACCTTTTATCTGACTACGAAGAAAGATGGATACAGTCTTCTGCTGGTACTTGTAGCCAAAGGTAAGGGGCTCCCCTTGTTGTTTCCCTAAACCTCTCCTTTTCTCCTTTATCTGTCCAGGCTTAGGCTGCAGGACAGAATTCCGATCATCCCCCTGGATGTGACCTTAGGTACCCTGCCCCCCCCCTTCCTTGGGGTCAGGATCCTGGATGCACTCCCTACTAGGAGGATGAGGCACCGCAGAGATGAGGGTAGGTATTCTGGACACTTTTACACACACACACACACATACACACACACACATACAAACACATACGAACACACAAACACCCCTAAGCCAACTCAGACTAGCCTTTTTCAAAGACACTTTATCTCCTTGGATTAACTGACCTAGGAGAGAGTTTTGATCCCCTGTAACTGATTATTTTAAATTGGGCTTGCTAGTTGACAGGAGATAAACAGGAGCAAAACAAAAAGCCTTTGGTGCCCATCACCTGAGGCTCAGGCTCATGCCTGTCATCTGGCTACTCAGGAGGCTGAGATCTGAGGATCACAGCTTGAAGCCAGCCATAAGCTGGAAAGCCCGTGGGACTCTACTTTCCATGGAACCACCAAAAAGCTAGAAGTGCAGCTGTGGCTCAAGTAGTAGAGCACCAGCCTTGAACAATAAAACTCAGAGAGACAGCTCCCAGATCCTCAGCTCAAGCCCACATGGAGAAATGGCCCCATCTTATGGCCCACAGATTGCCCTGGCCACGAGCCCCCACTCATGGAGTGTGATACAACACCTGTCCCTGGGTGGTGTATCAGGGCCTTCAGAAATCCAGTGATGGAATCCACGCCTTTCCCTTCGTGCACTATCAACCCACACTGGCTGGAAGGCAAAGCCTGACAAGGCTGGCAGCTCTGCCAAGGTGATCAGAATGGTCTTCTTGGAGGCAGCACTTGAAAAGGGGGTCTCACTTAACAAGGAGGATCTGCCCGGAAGCACAGAGAGCAAAAGTGCTGAATATGATGGACAACACAGCAGAGCATGCTCATTTCCAGCCAGGGCTACTGGTGAGAGACTCGGTATAGATGTGTGACTTGGTATAGATGTGTGAGACTGTCCCGAGATAGGTCTAAGGGGTCATAGAAGAACAGCTATCCAGGGCCGGGTTTGTATCTTAGAAGTAGAGGGCTCACCTAGCACGCAGGAAAGCACAGGTTGGATTCCAAGGTCCTGCATACACAGAAAAAGCTGGAAGTGGCACCACGGCTCAGGTGAAAGAGCACTCCCCTTGAGACAAAGAAAGTCGGGGACATCGCTGGGCCCCAATGTCAGGCCCCAGGGCTGTCACCATAAAACAGTTCTCTCAGGGACCTTGGTGACAGGTGGATGGCTATGCCCTGAAGCTCTCAGTAGATCCATCTGTGCTTTGTGTCTCCTTTGACAGAGGGGAGATGGATACTCCTTTTGCCCTGGGCACCCCTGGGCCCGGTTATCAGCAACCCTCCCAAGGTCTTCCACCGGGACATGGAGCAGGTGGCCCTAGAAATCCTCAGGTATCGGTTGGGTGGGGCAGTAGGATATAGGGCAGGCCCCAGAACTCCTTGTGGGTCTGATCTGCCCTGGAAGACCAGGCAATCAGGAGGAGGCAGATGGGAGCTTAGAGAGAGCTAGTGATGTGAGGGGGCCCTTTAATCCCCATGGCCCCACCCAGATTCTGAGCCTTCCTTTGCTGTCCCTGAGGGAGGTAGAGGGGTGTCTAGGTGGTAGCTTCTAGGAGGAGTAGGTGGAAATTCTGAAGGACTAGACACCTTAAGCCAGTCGCTCACCCCTCTTCTCCCACACCTGTCATCCTGGCCACTCGGGAGGCTGAGATCCAGAGGATCTCATTTCCCAACCCAGGCAAGAAAGTACCATGAGAGGCTCATCTCCAATCCAACTGGATGTGGCACTGTGGCTCAAGTGGTAGAGTACTGGCCTTGAAGAAAAATCAACCTCAGGGACAGTATCCAAACCCTGAGTTCAAGCCCCTCAACCAAGAAAGAAGAAAAATAAAAGAAAACAAAAAAAAAAAAACAGGAAAGAAAGAAAGGCATCCCTTCCTTGCTTGCAAGAAATGTTGAAGCAGTGGGGTTGCTATGGTTGGGAGACCAGATGCTGGCCTCCCTGGGTTTGCTCCAGTATGAAGCTGTAACAGGGTGGGTGGTGCCTTACCAAGAACTCCAGAGGTTGTGGCCTGTGGCAGGCAGGGAGTGGGTGAATGGGAGCAGGCGTGGGATGGCAGTGTCAATTATATGCTCTCCATTCATGGTTTTGGATGCTGGTGACAAAGTCTGAAGTGTAGGGTTACATGTGGTTTATGTCTTGATGAGTTGGGTTTTCCCTTGGTATTAGAAGGTGGCTGAAGCCGGTCGTTGCCCGTGGCTCACAACTGTCATCCCAGCTACTCAGGAGGCTGAGATCTGAGGATCATGGTTCAAAGCCAGCTTGGGCAGGAAAATGTGTTTGACTTTATCTCCAGTGAACCACTAGAAAGCCAGAAGTGGTACTGTGGCTTCAGTGGTAGAGCGCCCACCTTCAGCTCAAGAGCTAAGGGACTGTGTGCAGGCCCAGAGTTCAAACCCCATGACTGACAACCAAAAATAATGTAGCTGAGTTTTCTGCATAGTGGTATGTACATTTAGGAAATACCAAGATGTGTTATGAGCCATTCCAGATGTGTGAGATGTCCTCAGTTTTGTCTACACTTGGTCTGAGAATGGTAGTGCCATTTTCTTGGGTGTGGGATGTTCAGGGTGCTCAGGGACTGCTGAGGCCTTGGGCTGTGTGTGTGTTTGTGTGTGTATTTTTCCTTCGTCTCTCTCTGTCTCCTTCCTGGGTGCCTGTCTGCCTCTTTCTGACCTTGGATGGTGCCCCTCCTCCACACTGACCTTGCCCTTTAGCCCCCTATCAGGGTCTACAATGAGTCCTAAATTGCCAGAGGCCTGCATTCCAGTTTTTCTTTGGGGCCCAAGTCCGGCCTGTCCAAATCTTTGGGCACCTCCAGGGGATTCTGGATTCTGGATCAGCATGGCCAGCTAGCATAGGGTCTCTCCTGCCTCTGGGAGGCCTCAGTCATGCGATGTCTTGCCTTTTCCTCAGCTGGGTCTCTGGCTGCACGTCCCTCCCTGCACGCTGGCAGTAGAGTGTGGGATGGAAGTTTTCCGGTGGCTCTGGCCAACTCGAGCTTGATAGCTGACTGAAGGCCATCCAAGCAAGGAGGATCCGGGGCTACATGTGAGGTGAGGCCAAGGTGGCTTGGAAGTATCCGTCAGTGTCTAGGAAATGTCAACATACCTTGTCACAGGAAAGTCTATTTCCCCCTCCCCCTCCCCACAGCTTGGCTGCTCAGGTCCTTCTAGAGAATTCTAGATGCCCAGAATACAGATGCACACATTTAGATTCTAGGTCCAGGGAACTGGGGCATGAGAGACTAGTATGGCCAATACCTCAATGTTCTGGGTCATTAGCCTTGACCTGGCTATGCCCCCCTTGTTGTACGTTCACTCCTTTTTTTTTTAATTTTTTTATTGTAAAGATACTATACAGAGGGTTACAGTTACATGAGTGAGGTAATGAGTACACTTCCTCTTGAACATTGTTACCCCCTCTATTATTTTCCCCCTACCATCCCTTCCCTTCCCTCCCTCCCTTCCCCGAGGTTCTTTTTTTTTTTTTTTTTTTGATTGTGATTAAGTGATTACATAATTTCCGGAAATTGACAGTATTGTGGAATAATGATGCTCATTTAAAGTCACAAGTTCATTCTAACTTTCCTGGAGCAAATTGTCTATCACAGTCTGTAATATATAACGGTGCTCACATGTTATATACCATATATGTGATCAGCAGCATGGGGATATTTGGTTGGGGTTCAACCAGTTGAGTGGGAGTTATTTGTTTCTTAAGTCCTGTTAGTTTTGTCATATCACCTAACATTTTGGATTTAGCATCCACTTAGGGAGACCATGTACTGTTTGTCTCTTCGTTCTTGGCTTACCTCGCTCAACATGATTCCTTCTAGCTCCATCCATTTCCCTGCAAATGCCATTATTTTGTCATTTCCAATGGCTGCATAATATTCCATTGTGTATAGATACCACAATTTTTGGATCCATTCATCTGTGGTGGGGCATCTAGGTTGTTTCCATATCCTAGCTATTGCGAACAGTGCTGCAATAAACATGGAGGTGCACGTGTCCTTGTATATTGGTTCCTGTTGTTCAGGGTAGATGCCTAGAAGTGGTATGACTGGGTCGTAAGGGAGGTCAATCTTTAGCTTTCTAAGGACCCTCCAGACTGCTTTCCAAAGTGGTTGTATAAGTGTACATTCCCACCAGCAGTGTAATAGCGTTCCTTGTTCTCCACATCCCCTCCAGCATTTGTTGTTGGCTGATTTGTGGATGTGGGACATTCTGACTGGGGTAAGGTGGTATCTCAGGGTTGTCTTTATTTGCATTTCCTTCACCACCAGAGATGATGAACATTTCCTCATGTGTTTCTTTGCCATTTTTATTTCTTCATTTGAGAAGTCCCTCTTTAGTTCCCTTGCCCATTTAGTAATTGGTTTGTTAGGTTTGGGAGGGATTAGTTTCTTGAGTTCCCTTTATATACAGGATGTTAACCCCTTGTCTGATATATTGCTGGTAAATATTTTTTCCCAATTAGTTGGTTGTCTTTCTAGCTTGGTTGTGATAGCTTTATCTGTGCAGAAGCGTTTTATTTTAAGGTAGTCCCATTTGTCGAGTCTCTCTCCAACTTGTTGTGACCCTGGGACTCTGTTCAGGAAGTTCCTTCCTGTGCCTATTAGTTCAAGTGTCCCTCCTACTCTGTCCTGCAGTAGTTTCAGAGATTCAGGTTTAATGTTAAGGTCTTTAATCCATTTTGAGTTGATGTTGGTGCATGGTGATAGGCTGGGGTCCACTTTTAGTTTTCTGCATGTGGCTGCCCAGTTTTCCCAGCACCAGCGGTTGAAGAGGCTGTGTTTCTTCCATTGTATGTCTTTGGCTCCTTTGTCGAATATCAGCTGGCTGTAGGCCTGTGGATTTATTTCTGGATCTTCTATTCTGTTCCATTGGTCTTTGGGTCTGTTTTTGTGCCAGTACCATGCTATCTTTGTTATTATAGCTCTGTAGTAGAGTTTGAAGTTCGGCATGGATAGCCCTCCCATATTGTCTTTATGCCCTAGAATTGTTTTGGCTATTCTAGGTCTTTTGTTGTTCCATATGAATTTTTGGACTGTTTTCTGTATTTCAGTGATGTACGTCATTGGGATTTTAATAGGAATTGCGTTGAATTTGTATATTAGTTTTGGAAGTATTACCATCTTTACTATATTAAGTCGGCCTATCCAGGAGCATGGGAGGTCTTTCCATTTCCTAGTGTCTTCTGCAATTTCTTTCTTTAACTTTTTATAGTTCTCATTAAATAGTTCTTTTACATCTTTGGTTAGGTTAATTCCTAAATATTTTATTTTTTGGGAGGTTATTGTGAATGGGGTTGCTCCCTTTATTTCCCTCTCTTCCTGTACATTATCAGTGTATGGGAAGGCAACTGATTTTTGTGGGTTTATTTTGTATCCTGCTATTTTGCCGAAGTGATTTATGATTTCTAAGAGTTTGGGGATGGAGTTTTTGGGATCGTGGAGGTATAGTATCATGTCGTCTGCAAAAAGGGATAGTTTAACTTCTTCTTTCCCTATGCAGATCCCTTTAATGTCTTTTTCTTGCCTTATTGCCCTGGCTAAGGGTTCTAGGACTATATTGAAGAGGAGTAGAGACAGTGGGCATCCTTGCCTTGTTCCTGATTTTAGGAGAATTGGTTGTAGCTTTTCCCTATTAAGTATAATATTGGCTATTGGTCTGTCATAAATGGCTTTTATTGTTTTTAGAAGTGTTCCTTCTATTCCTATTTTCTCCAGAGCTTTTAGCATGAATGTATGTTGAATTTTGTCAAAGGCCTTTTCTGCATCTGTGGCGATAATCATGTGATTCTTGACCTTGGCTCTGTTGATATGTTGAATTACATTTATTGACTTACGTATGATAAACCATCCCTGTGTCTCTGGGATGAAGCCTACCTGGTCATAGTGAATTATTTTTTTTATGTGTTTCTGGATTCTGTTAGCTAGAATCTTGTTAAGGATCTTTGCATCTGTGTTCATCAAGGAGATTGGCCTGTAATTCTCCTTTTTGGTTGGGTCTTTGCCTGGTTTGGGGATGAGTGTGATATTGGCTTCGTAGAATGAGTTTGGGATAGCTCCCTCCTTCTCTATTTCTCTGAAGAGCTTGAGGAGTATGGGTATTAGTTCTTGTTTAAAGGTCTTATAGAATTCTGCTGTGAATCCATCTGGTCCTGGGCTTGTTTTTGTTGGAAGACTTTTGATAGCTTCCTGTATCTCATTATAGGATATTGGCTTATTTAATTGGTTAACTTCTTCTTTGCTCAGTTTGGGCAACTTGTATTTCTCTAAAAATGCATCCATTTCTGCCCGATTTTCTTCCTTTAGAGAGTATAGCTTTTGAAAGTAGTCTGTTAGAATTATTTGGATATCTTGAGTACGTGTTGTGATGTTTCCCGTGGCATCCCTAATCCTATTAATATGGGTTTCCTCTCTTCTTTTTTAAATTAATCTAGCCAATGGGCCATCAATTTTGTTTATTTTTTGAAAGAACCAGCTTTTTGTTTGGTTTATTTTGGTTATGGTTTTCTGATTTTCTAATTGGTTAATCTCTGCTTTTAATTTGGTTATCTGGCTTCGTCTAGTAGCTTTAGGTCCCATTTTTTCTTGTTTTTCTAGCTGTTTTAATTGCAACATGAGATTATTTACTTGGTTGGTCTCCATTCTCTTGATGTGGGCACTGAGGGCAATAAATTTGCCCCTCAGGACTGCTTTTGCTGTGTCCCACAAGTTTCTTTGTGAGGTGTTTTCATTTTCATTGAGTTGTAGGAAATGCTTTATTTCTTCTCTGATCTCTTCTGTTATCCAGGCATTGTAAAGGAGTGTGCTGTTCAATTTCCATGTATTGGAGAAATTTCTGCGGTATGCTTTGTTATTGAGAGCTAGCTTGATTCCACTGTGGTCAGATAGGATACAGGGGATTATGTCGATCCCTTTGTATTTGCTTAAAGTTCCTTGCATGAACTATGATATGGTCTATTTTGGAGAAAGTTCTGTGAGCTGCTGAGAAGAATGTGTACTGTGTTGTTTTAGGGTGAAATACTTGGTAAGTGTCAGTTAATTCCGCTTGGAGTATGGCCTCTCTTAATTCGGTGGCTTCTTTGCCAATCCTCTGTTTGGTAGACCTGTCCTTTGGTGAGAGTGGTGTGTTAAAGTCTCCTAGTATTATCGTATTGGGATCTATTTTATTCTGTAAGTTTGAGAGCATTTGTTTGACATATCTGGTTGCACCAATATTTGGGGCATATAAGTTGATGATGGTTATATCCTCCTCTTGGATTGTTCCCTTTATTAATATGTAGTGTCCATCCTTGTCTTTCTGTACTGATTTTAATGAAAAGTTTATTTTGTCAGATATCAGGATAGCTACACCTGCTTTCTTACTGGGGGCGTTTGATTGGTAGATCCTTTTCCACCCCTTCACTCTGAGTTTGTTTGTATGTTTGGCTGAGAGGTGGGTCTCCTGAAGGCAACAGATGGATGGGTCTTGTTTTCTGATCCAGTCCTCAGTTCGTTTTCTTTTAATTGGCGAATTCAGCCCATTTATATTAAGAGAAAGTATAGAGAGATGCATTGTTGTCCCTGCCATTCCGTTTTCCTAAGTTTTTCTTCTTTCCTTTCCTCCTGTGCTTGCTCAGTTAGACTTTGAGTAATGCCTGTTTGGGGCAGGCCCCAGTTCCTGGTTGCTTTCTTCAGGTTGTGTCCCCCCTCTTAGAATTCTTTGTAATGCTAAGTTCACTTCTTAATCCAGTGCTGGCCCCACTCCGACCACTTGTGGCAGTGCTGTGAAAGTGGCAGGAGTGGAAGTGAGATCCAGGGTGCCCAAAATCTGGATTTATGGCCTGATTGGGGGTGGAGTGGGGGCAAAGGGTGTCTTAAAAAAATCTTAGAGCTGGAACTCAGGGCCTAGGCACTGTCCTTGAGCTTCCATTGCTCAAAGCTAACACTCTACCACTTGAACCACAGCTCACCTTTCATCTTTTTTAGTAGTTTAGTGGAGAGAAGAGTCTCACAGACTTTCCTGCCTGGGCTGGCTTCAAGCTGCCATCCTAAGAGCTCAGCTTCTTACGTAGCTAGGATTGCTGGTATAAGACATTGGGACCTACTAAGGATGTTTTTGTGTGTGCTTTGTGTGTGTGTGTGTGTGTGTGTGTGTGTGTGTGTGTGTGTGTGTGTGTGTGTGTGTGTGTGTGTGTGTGTGTGTGAATTTACCGGGGCTTGAACTCAGAGCCTAGGTGGTATCCTTTAGCTTGTTTACATAAGATTGGTGTTCTACCACTTGAACTACAGTACACTTCAGCTCCCAGAAGCCCCTGACTATGTGGAGAGCATAAAGCTCAAACCTGATCATATTTCTTCGACCTCAGGGAAGGATATGACTCCTCTGCAGCCTGGAGGAGTAGGGGTGGAGTAGGAGTGATAACTGTAGATGGGTGCTAGGCTGGTAGAGAGGTACTCTGTCTTTTGCCAAGAAGGATAGTGATAGCTCAAGCTCTCATTTTCCTAGCTATTCAGGAGGCTGAGATCTGGGCCAGGAGGGGCAAAAGCTGCAAGATGGCACGGCAGGTAATGCCTGCTCATGCAGGGATCACAAGAGTGCAAATCTGTCAGGCACACCTCGGGGGAGGGGATATTGAGTTGGGCTCATGAAAGACTTGTGTGCTTACAAATCCACAGCCAGCTAGCTGCTACTTCTAGCAGCAACCTGGAGTCCCAGGACTCAGAGCCCTTCTTTCCTCACCAGTGTTTGGGGGCAAATGAAGGTCTGCAATCATGGGCCAACTACAAAGGAGCATTTGAAGTGTTCTTTTCCTTGGTCCTGTGGCCCCATGCATGGATGGAGGGGCGGGTTCCCTGGAACTTACTGCCTTGGCCCAGACCCCTCAGCCCAAGAAAGACTTAGGGAGAAACCACATGATCTGGCTTGAGAGTTTACTATGACTATGCCTCAGGACTTCCCCCAGTTCTGACTCAGCTCATCATTACCACCTTCCTGTGTGTGTGGGTGCATCTTGGTACTAGGGCTTGAACTCAGGTCCTGGGCTCTGTCCCTCAGTTTTTTTTCATTCAAGGCTAGCACTCTACCACTTGGGTCCCAGAAGAATATGTCTCACCAGGCTCACTTTTTTTTTTTTTTTTGCCTGTCATCAGGCTTGGACTCAGGGTCTGGGCATGCTCCTGAGCTTCTTTTGCTCAAGGCTAGCCCCAGTGCCACTTTTGTCTTTCTTTGTTTCTGTGGTACTGAGAAATCGAACCCAGAGCTTTGTGCGTGCTAGGTAAGCACTCTACCGCTAAGCCACATTCGCAGCCCAAGGCTGAATTGTAACAGGAGTTATGAGGGTGGGATTTATTGGCTTACCCCATTTGGCATAGAAATCGCTGACTATTTCATATCTTTGCCGAGATTTGGGACCAGTCTGTGACTCGGCAATGAGCAATGATGAATGAATGAGAGCCACCAGACCCCACAGTTCTAGGCTCACATACTACAGAAGGATAGAGAATATAGATCCAGAACCTTCGACCATTCCTACAGCCTAGGAACTCTGAGGGCTTGTCCCAGCTTGCCCAAGTTGGGTGGGCTGAGCATGGACAACCTGCTGAATGCCCATCATCCATCCATACACAGAGACATGGAGTTACTGCTGCCTTTTTTTGGACAGGGGGCAGGTCTGGGGTTGAACTATGAACCTAGGCCCTGTCCCTGAGTTCCTTTTGCTCAAGGGCAGTTACTCTGCAACTTGAGTCACGATCCCACTCATGTTTTTTTTTTCCCTGTGATCTCTTAGAAATAAGTGTCGCCTACTTTCCTGCCCTGGCTGAATTCAAGTTGGCATTCTCTACATCTCAGCCTCCTGAGGAGCTAGGATTACAGGCAGAAGCCACTGACACCTAGCTTTCTTTTCTTGTTCTTTTTTAACCATGATAATCTGAAATCTTCACCGTGTCATTCCAATGGTTTGCATACGATGTAAACAACCCTGGAGTTCGATTGCTAGGATTGCCACCCACAAATGGAGGGAGATCCTGACAAACTCATTCTTATTCGTGTGAATGCTAATGAAATATTATAAAAGTAATAATTAAATTTGCAGCTAATTCATGATTCTATTTTAGAATGCCACACAAATATTATTGGATTTATATCTTCCATTCTAGCACCATGGTATGATTCCCCTAATTGAAGGATTTTGACTAATTTTTAAGTAATGTGTATATAAGTATTCAACCATGATACTTCATTAAATGGTGGCATAATGTAATAACTAATAATCGATAATTATATATATAATTTAATATCATCACATTCCCTCTCTCTCAGTATATATCTATATCTATATACATACATATACTCACACACATATATACATATACATATCTATTAATGTATATATTGGGCACTACTGTGGCTTGATCAAAGGTCTTCAGAATTTCCTGGCAGCTCTGTTTTCTGGAGGCTGGTGTGCTAAGACTGTGACCCCATTTATGGATTGGGCATTGTAGGCCATGAGTTAAAATCCCAGCATGGCCAAATATTTATTCGTGGAGTAAGAAGCCAACTTTGACACATTTTTTTTCCTTTTGTGTCAAAGTCCTGGGTCTCAGTATAATGTATAATCCATATGCAAATATAATCTAGGTGATATGATGTAATAAATGAAGTGTTATATGTGTAACAATACTAAATAAATAAGGGTAGTAAACGTCATACGCAGTAAACCCATGTATGTAAATAGATCTCACATATGAATATTATTTTTTCCAGTGCTGAGGCTTGAATTCAGGCCCTGGGACCTGATTTGAATTTCTTATCTTCAAGGACAATGCCACAGAGTTACCCAGGCCCTGAGTGAAAATCCCAGGCCTGCCAGAAAAATGGTGTAAATTCCAAGCCAGGGCCTTATTATTTATTTATTTATTTATTTATTTTATTTTATTTTATTTTTTTGGCCAAGCACTTAGGTCTTGGCACCTCTGCCACAGCTGACCCTGGGATCCTAGGACCCGAGTTCAAATCTGAGGCTGGCAAAAAAAAAAAAAAAATAAGGAGAAGGATAAAACTGAGAAGTTCAAGGAGGTGGTTTTACTAATTTTTTTCCTTTGTGTTGTGACCATCCTGGGTCTAAATGACAAGGCCCAGAAAGTGCACATGACCTTGCATTGCTGATGTTTGGCGGGCTATTAGGGAAGCCATAGCCAAAACTGGCAACCTAGGCCTGGAGGTCAAATCCCAGGACTGCCACTAATGAATGGTGGGAGGTTCAAAGAAATACATTCCGATGATACATCCGTACAAATGGAATGTTATAAAAGCAACAATTAAATTAGAAGTTAGTGTATGATTTTCATATTATAAGATTATACACAATTATACTACATTAACTAATTTTCAATTACTACTTTATTATATATTCAATCATGATACTTAAAAAAGGAAGGAATAATTCAGTTGCCAATAGTTAGTAGTAATATCATATATGCAATTTCATAATATACAGGCATCACTCTTGTTTTATACATATACATCTATCTATCTATCTATCTATCTATCTATCTATCTATCTATCTATCTATCTATCTACCAATCTACACATTTATTTGTTTATACACTTGTCACTCCTGGGGCTCAGTGGTAGAGTGCTCCCTAGTACATACAAAGCCCTGGTTTCTATTCCTCACTACCACATGCACAGAAAAATTCAGAAGTCGTGCTGTCGCTCAAGCAGTTGAGCACTAGCTTTGAGCATAAAAGCTTAGGGACTGTGTCTAGACACTTACTCAAGACCCAAGACTGGCACCAAAGAAAAGAATGTTCTGAGCACAATGATATAAGGATAGGACTGCAAATACCTCACCACAGAGCAAGCTGGCAGTCTGGTGTTGAGAGCTGCCATCTAACCTGACTTAGCCAGAGATAAACCACTGCAACCCAGCTCCATGGAACCAGATGCTACTGGCTCATTCACTCCTGTCATCTAAGATACCCGGGGTCTGAGATCTGACACTGGTGGGTTTAAAACCCAGCCCTGGCAGGAAGTCTGAGAAACTCTGAGCTGTGGCTCAAAGTGTTAGAGCTCTAGCCTTGAGCTAAAGATCTTAGGACAGTAGCCCCAACTTTGAGTGCAATCCCCATGGCTAACTCCCCCCCACACAAAAATCCCCACCACTTTAAACCATTAGATGTGAACTTTGTGCAGTTTGTGACATGTTTCTGAAAGAATGGTGATACTGATGAAAACACCCTAATTCTAATGACAGCTTATGGGATACAGCTATGTGATGAGACCTTCATGATGTGTTTTGTGCTGAGTCCTTCATGGGGTGCATTCTTTCATCTGGTCCTTGTAAGAGCTCCACAAGTAAGATGATTGTGCACATGAGAAAGTTGAGGCTCAAATATGTCCCCATGTCAGGGCCAAAATTATGTATGTATTGAACTCTAATGAGTTTTCTCCTGGATTATTTTTCTCGGTTGTGAATGTTGAACTCAGGGTCTAGGCACTGACCCTTCCCTATTGGGCTCATGGCTAGTGCCCTATCATGTAGAGCCAAGGACCCTAGGTATCTGTAGCTGGGGTCTGTCATCCTGCCTACTCAGGAAGCTGAGATCTGAGGATCTGGGTTCAAAACTATCCTGGACACAAAAGGTCCCATGAGACTATTATCTCCTACTCACCACTTAGCAACTTTAAGTGGAAGCCAGCACTGCTGACTCGTGCCTGTCATCCTAGCTACTCAGGAGGCAGAGAGCTGAGGAACACATTCCAAACCAGCCTGGGCAGGAAATTCCTTGAGATGGTTATCTCCAGTGAACCACCAGAAAGCCTGAAGGAGTGCTGTAGCTCAAGTGGTAGAGCTTGAGCTGAAGAGCTCAGAGACATCACCCAGGCCTGCCATGGGAGGTGGCACAAATGAAAGCTTCCTGTCAAAACACAGCACTGGGGAGAGAAAGACCTTGGGGTACAAAGAGACCTTTTTCTCCTGGACTTCAGAGCCCACCCACATTCATCCTCACCAATTGCCCCCAGATGAATTGTTACAAAGCTGTACAGGAGTGAGGCTTTTTGTCTGCCTGTTCCAACAATGAGGCAGACTTCCTCCAGCAGCCTGGGGTGCACAGAAACATTCAGGCTACACTGGGAACAGTGAGGGGAGCCCCGGCACATGCACTGTTTTGAAAGCTCTCTCTGTGCTATGAAATCATTCTATTCAAAGCAAATTTCCTAGCTGGGTGCTTTTCTTCATAGAGAATCTGGATGTTCACCAATAGAAATACATGCATTCATACACAGACACATGGAGTTACTGGCTCTTTTTTTGTGTTGCAGGTCTTGAGGCTTGAACTGTGAACCTAGACATTTTCCCTGAGCTCTTTTTGCTCAAGGAAGCATTTTATTGTGCCTTAAACCATGATTACTCTAGGCTGGGGTGCAGCTTTTACACCCACAGATGATCCAGGGATCCTAGGACCCAAGTTCAACTCCCAGCACTGGTAAAAAAAAATCAAACCAACACAAATTTAGGAGGAAAAAACCAGGAGGTTTTACATAACTGTTTTACCTTGTTTCCTTTGCACTGTGACCATCCTGGGTCTCAATGACTTGGCTTGAAAATTGAACGTGACCTTGCATGGCTGAAGGCTGGTGGGCTGTTAGTGAAGCTCAACTCACACACCTAGGCCCTGAGTTGGATTCTGGGACTTGCACCTACACACTGCTGAAGATCCTAGGAAAATTGTTCCATGTATAGGAACACTAATAGGATGTTTGAAATGTACTAATTGAATTACTGATTAGCTAGTCATTCTATAAGTTTGTATGCAATAAATACAGGTCATTGATTAATTTAATATTTATTAAGTCTTGTACTGTGATTAATTAATGGAGGCATAATTTTAGACCAAATAATTGGTAGTAGTAGAATATATAAAAGTAAAATATAGACATCACTTTATATAGAGTTATACACTAGAATCTACATAAATGTCTATCTGTCTCTGCATACATTTATGGATGCATATACATACGTAAATACACACATACACTGAAATCTACACATCTATGTGTTTATATAGTGGCCACTCCTAGGGCTTGATCTCAGGTCCTCAATGTTGCCCGATAACTTCACTTGCATCAGACTGGTGTGCTAATATTGACCCATTCATAAAGTGGGCCTTCTAGGCCCAGAGTTCAAACCACAGAACTGCCAAAAACTTAATCCTGATGGAAGAAGCCAATTGTCCCACTTGTTTTCCTAATTGGTGAAAATCCGGGGTCTCAGGAATGATGTCTAATACACAGGCAAATTTATGTCCGATGTAATAGGATGTAAAAAATATTATATGTGTAATCATACTCACTAAAATATATAATAAATAAAACAAAATAAAATGAATAACTACACTAACTGCAATATGCAGTAAACATGTGTATGTAAATATAAATCATGTATTTAAAATGTATACGAGTGCTAGGACTTGAATTCAGGCTCAGGAGACAGGCCTGATTTTCTTGTCTTCCAGCATGATGACCTCCCCCTTCCCCCACAATGCTGCAGATTTACCCAGACCCTGAGTTCAAATCCCAGGCCTGGCAGAAAAAAATGGCATGAATTCCAAGCCAAGGAGCCTCAAAAAATATTTTAGATATTTTTAATGTATGTATGTATGCATATATGTATGTATGTATGTATGTATGTATGTATGTATATATGTATGCATTTTTATTTTGTCAAGCACAGGGCTTGAACTCAGGTCGCAGCAACTCTGCCTCAGCTTCAATCACTCTAGGCTAGGGTGCAGCCACTGGACCCACAGCCAAACCTGGGTTCCTGGGCCCCAAAGGCTGACAGGAAAAAAATAAAACACTAGGAAAAAAAAAACTCGGCAACTTGCATATGGCTGCAAGTTTTACATTTGTTTTCTTTGCAAGGTGACCTTCCTGGGTCTGAATGACACAGTTGAAAAGTGTTGGTAACCTAGCATTGCTGAAGGCTGGCGGGCTATCAGGGAAGCCATAGGCCAACATGGCAACATAGGCCCTGGGTGGGAAGCCCGGTCCTGACCCTTACCAATGGTGGGAGATCCTAAAAGTCTCGTTCCTATTCATAGGAATACTGATGGAAGGTTATGAATGTCAAGGTTAGAGTGATTTTAGGAGGCCAATGGAGTTTAATGAATATTTTTGGCACACTAAAAGAATACTATTAATTACATGGATGCAATTATTTTGGGACAGTGGTTGATTTAATTAATAATTCAATAAGGATGAAAACAATATTAATTACATGGAGGCATAATAAGTACCCAAGAATTGGTAGGAATGTAGCATATATAACTGAATATTGTATAGACATCTCTGGCACTCTATAAAGATCTATATTTATTTGTGCACTACCATCTACATGTTAATCTGTTCTTATTTTTCAAACCCTGGGGCTCGATCTCAGGTGATGGAAACTACTTGTGGGCTCAATATGCACCAGGCTGGCATGCTGACACTCACCCATTCATGAATTGGGCCTTGTAGGCTGTGAGTTCAGATGCCAGCACTCACAAAAATTGAATCGTGGAGTAAGAAGCCCATGGTGACACATGTTTTCCTTTTCTGTGAAAGTCCTGGATGTCAGATGTGAAGTTTCATACATAGGCAAATCTATATCCTCTGTAATAAATGTAATAAATATTCCATGTGTAATAACAGTCAATAAAATAAATGGCAAATAGATGAATGAAACAAAAAATTTAATGAATAGCTACACTAAGCACAATATTGAGTCAACAGATGGGGCTCTATTTCAGGGCCTGGAAACTGGCTAGGAGCTGAATTGGCTGCTGTGCTTACTATCACCCATTCATGAACTTCTAGGCCCTGAATTTAGATCCCAGCACTGCCAAAAGTATAATCTTGGAGTGAGAAGCTAAGCATGACATGTTTTCTTTTTCTTTGAAAGTGCTCAGTGTCAGGTAGGATGTATAATTTGGATGCAAATCTATATGCTATGTAATAGGATGTCATAAATGTAATAAATGTCATAGGTGGAATAATTGTCACTACAATAAATGATAAAGGGTTGAATTAGTGAATCATTCTAGATTAAATTAGATGCAACAATTATAGGAAGTGTATTAAGTTTTATTAATATTTTATTAAGCATTACCAGAATAAAAATTACATGGAGACATAATTAAATATCGAATAATAGGTAGTGACACATGATGCATAATTTAATTATATAAGACATCTGTCTCATTCTATAAAATATGTAAATATATATGTGTATATGTACATATATGATAAACAATAATGGGATATTGAGTAATTATTAATTAATGCTTTATTAATTGTTCAACTGGGACACATCATTAAATGGAGACATAATTTAATATCTAATAATTGGCAGTAATCCCTGCAACTACTGCTGCCTCCTTCTTGCCCTCATCGCTGGCCTGTCAGTGCCAAAAAAGGCCTCCAGGAGAACCCCTCCACCCCTGCACCAATGTGTCCTGTACTTCCAGTGACTCCTGGTGGTCAGTATGATCTACATGACCACAGAAGAGCATGAGGATATATGTTACACACAGACATGAAGAACTAGTATGATGGCTTGACCTTCATGGCCTCTGAAAATGGAGGTTTGACCTGCATAAGTTTTGCTTCACTATGAATTTTCTATTTTCACACTGAACACCATATACTTTCATTGTGATTCCTTTATTGGTTTTTGTCTTATTCTCTCAAAACAAGTCTATTATCATAGGCTGATACTATGTCTCTGGTGATGGCACCAGCAGATCCAAGTGGAAAGGGAAGTGGGACATAGAGTACCCATCCTTTCCAAAAGAGTCCACCACAGGTCAGAAGAACAAGTCTTAGGAGAGTGGGCACAGCTGATGCTTCCCTCTCTGAAGCATGGCTCAAGTTTGGAGAGGGATTTCAGGACATCTGAAATATTGAATTATTGAAATATTGAATTATCTCCAAGACCAAAGAAACAACCACATCTAGTAATTGAGCTCACAAGTATACCATGGAGATCCAGTGAAAATGATCAATCAGATGAAGATAGGACACTGTTTAAAATACAGAGAAACAATGGGATTGGCACTATTGGCAGGAACAATTTGTGTACAGAAAGAAGATAGGGCCAAGGGAGATGAACTGCAGTTGATTGACTAGAAAATGGACAGTGACAGAGAAGAAACCAGTAAAGGCAATGAATGTGAAGATGGAGAGGGTGCCATGGAAATTTCAGATGGTGCTTCTAGTGCAAGTAGTTATTCTTTGGCAAGTGATAGTAGGAAACCTGAGCTTCCTAAGGCAGGACCTGACTTTATTGCCTAGCTGGACTAAAAGTGAAGATCCTCCTGCCTCACATTCCGGAGTTCTAGGATTACAGTCATGCATTACCACATTCCTGTTTGAAACATTTAACTTTCATGTTAGATTATTTATTTTTCACCTGTGGCCTTTATAAGCCTGACTTCGACATTTTTGGACCTTGGCGTGAACATTTGTCTGGATTATGAGGAAACAATAATTATTCCAACAGTTTCCCATATTGAAACACCCACTCCTTGGGTACTTGTCAACTCACTGTGTTCATCTGGCCTGTGTGGAGATTGTCCATTCTGCTCTGGTCCTTAAGAGGTCTGCAAGATTCTCAGCTGTGTACTAGAAGAACACAGAGATGGAGAGTTTTAGATAGCAATGAGAAAAAAGAAATTTACTTCACTGAAACTCTATTATTTGCCTTATTTTTGCCTGTCATATTTACCTTGCTCACAGTTTACATTCTTTTATGGTATAATGAAGTAATAACATTTATTTTCCTCAGCATTTAAGTTTAATTCTTTGTTTTCATTGAGACAAACTTCTAAGAAAGAACAACTAATCTCATGTTCATTTCCACAAATGGATGTTTTTATTTTCATATTCCCTTGTAAGACAATAATTCTTGGTGTGGCAAGTCAGGAAATAGAAATAGATT
>NW_027203540.1:0-70483 GCF_024711535.1 Dipodomys merriami | reverse complement strand
AAAACAAGCAAAACACCACATACTCATTCTATTTTAGAATTAGATATTGATGATAGAAAGGTAGAAAAATTCAAGATCTGTGTCATTGTAAGGAGTTCATGTTAATGAACTGACTCTCACTTGGTTTGGAACAAAGAAAACATCCCTGCCCAGTCAGGATGAGAGAATGATGACCATGGAACATGTGATATGGAAGAGGAACATAAGCCAGCCTTTATCATGAAAGATCACACTTAGACATTGATGGAAGCCGAATTCATATTACACAATTTCAATCTTAATCATGCTTGTCCTCTATTTCCCTAGATAATAACAAAACCTTGCTTTATTATCCCCCACTCAATAAGGCCATCTAAGTTCCTATTTGAAGAGACTTTCATAGGTCTTTTGTTGTTGTTGTTGCCTGTAACTATGTATAAATATGAACCACATTTTACATAGAAAGACTTCGTTCAAAATGATGCAAAGCAGCAATGAGCAATTAGTGGAGCCAAAATTAGGATCTAGTTCTGATGAGCTCTCTATAGGATCTCACAATTTTGCCCTGGTAATTCCTGCATTAGGAAACTCAACACTGTCCTCTAGTGACAGAAAAGTCATTACAACCCAGAACTCCTGAATCACTAAGAGTAATTATCATCAGTGATTCAATTTTACTCTCCTTCCTTCTTTCCTTTGCTTCCCTAACTTCCTCTCCCTCATTCCCTTCTTCCCTTCCTTTATTTTGTCAGTAGTATGGCTTCAACTCAGGGTCTTATACTCTCCCTTAGTTTTTTTCTCAAGGCTGTCCCTTTACTACTTAAGCCACAGATCCACTACTGGCTTTATAGTGGTTAATTGGAAATAAGACTTTCACAGATTTTCCTACTTAGGCTGGCTTTGAATCACAATCCTCTAATCTCAGTCTCCTTAATAGCTAGGATTTCAGGTTGAGCTCCTGGTTCAGAAATCTCATTAATTGGCCTTCTGGAAATTAACCACACTGTATTTCCTTGTTACACATAACTTCAAGTGATTCTTTTCACACATCATGAGCTGTGAAGACTAGTAAGAGAACTCCGAGTGTCACTTTTTCTTCTCTTTCTTAACTTCCCACTACTGAGAAATCCTTTCTAGCTAGCTTACCTTCTGATTACTTTGGGAATATATCTCACTTTAAATGAGCCTTAAAGTGAGATTCTTGTTTGACTGAAGTCTTGGATTACATAAAGTTAATTGTTTAGGAAAAAAGATTATCCAATATGGTGGCTTTGATAATTTGGAGATTTCTTCTGGCTGCTCATGGAGTATAGAGGTGAGCTGCCTGTGATAGAAGCCCTATGATTATTCTGTGTGGTTTGGTTTGGTTTTCATGCCAGTACTAGGGCTTGAACTCAAGGCCTGGGGACTGTCCTGGAGCTTTTTTCCTTAAGTCTAGCACTCTATCAGTTGAACCACAGCTCCACGTTCAGGACTTCTGCTGGTTAATTTGAGATTTCTCATAGCTTTTTCTCCTCAGTCTGACTTTGAACTTCTACCCTCAAATCTCTGCCTCCTGAATAGCTAGGATTACAGACATGAGCCACCAGCAACAGTCTTGGTTCAGTATACATTGGAACCATAGGCCAAAAAAGCTCTTCCTCCACATAATTCCTATTAATGAGCCCATAGCTTCCTATATGCTTTTGTATATATGTCTATGTTTCTCTCTATATACATATACATATCTATATAAATGTATATATGTATGTGCATGTATATATGTGTGTATACATATATACACATATATATGTAGTATATATATACACAATTAGCCAGTCTTGGGGCTTGAACTCTGGGCCTGGGTGCTATCTCTGAGCTTCTTTTACTGAAGGTGAGCCCTCTATCACTTGGCCACAGTGCCACTTCCAGTTTCTTAGTGGTTAATTGGAGATAAGTATCTCATGGGGACTTTTCTGCCCAGGCTAGCTTCAAATGGCTATCCTCAGATCTCAGCCTCCTCAGTAGCTAGGATGACAGGCATGAGTTACTGGCACCTGGCCTTACATGCTTTTTTATACCTTCCCAATCATTTGACTTAAGTAAAATGACTCTTTAGACTGTAGAGGGACATTTCATTAAAAAAATTTGATCAAATATTAGCATCCTCACACTAGCTAATTCAGAATAGATGAGGACTCAGTAAAGATCAATTTTTTTTTTTTTTTGCTGGTCATGGGCATTAACTCTGGGCCTGGGCACTGTCCCTCAGCTCTTTAGCTCAAGGCTAGCGCTCTACCACTGGAGCCACATCACCACTTCCGGCTTTTTCTGTTTATGTGGTGCTGAGGAATCGAACCCAGGGCCTCATGCTTGCAAGGCATGCACTCTACCGCTGAACTACCTTCCCAGCCCAAGATCAAATTTTTAACCCTTGTTACCACACTTCAGGTCCCTCACCATTGTCTTGCTATCTCTTCCTTGAACACACACAAAGGGAGCACTGTCCATCTTCTCTTCTGTAGCTACTGTGTCAGCAGTGCATCACATCCTTTCTGAATTATCCCAGTAAAACCTCATTGGTGTTCTCCCAGGTCAAGCCTCCCCTTCAACGACTCCTTCCCTCACAGATACACACAGAGTTTGTACCACATCAGGGAAATGTATTCTGTGAAAATATAGTGCTACTGACTTGTATGTTGGCCTAATATACCTCCCTCAGAGATGCCTACCATTCCTACTGGTATCAAGACAAGATGGAAGATTGGAGAAAGGAGTTTATGGAAGGGATGGAGATGCCACATAATTGTAGGTCCTTTCCTACCACTGCCTGAGGAACACATCATACAAGGTTTCACTGGATCCATGGAAATTCTTTCTAATAAGACAAAGGGGAACTGCAGATGGACTTGGTCAGCTCCATAAATGTAAGACATATCTATTATATAGCTAAGTCCCAAAGTAGAGCTTTCATGGATGATCTGTACAAAAAGATGCTATTTAAGAATGGCAAGAGGAAGTGTTGTATTGCAAAGTAAAACAGAAAATGATGCTCTTCCCTATAGATACACACTTGGAGATGTACTAGGCATGGTGTCATATTGACAATTCAGAAAACTCCAGCAATAGAGGGGCTGGGAAGGTGGCTCAGTGGTAGAGCTCTTGCCTTGCATGCTCGAGGCCCTGGGTTCGATTCCTCAGCATCACATAATCAAAAAGAAAAAAGCCGGAAGTGGCGCTGTGGCTCAAGTGGTAGAGAGCTAGCCTTGAGCTGAAGAGCTGAGGGACAGCACTCAGGCCCAGAGTTCAGGCCCCAAGACCGGACCCTCCCCCCCCCCAAAAAAAAAGAAAACTCCAGCAATAGAAAAAGAATGTCACTTTGCCTGACATGATTCTCAGCACTTCCTGAGAAACTGATCAAAGAACTGCATTTCCCCTTTTATCTCTTCATAGACTACTCCCCAGGGAGTTCACAACACCTGGATTTGGACAGACTGAGAGTTGACACCAGAATGACAAGGGACCATTATCACTGCATTGACACCACCACTTGGATTTTGTCCCTATAGGACCTGTCCCCTTTCCTGCCAGGACTTCAGCTCTCTTGTAAACAGAATAAAAGTTTAGAATCATTGGACGTCCATGTAGCTTTCTTGGCCAGACTGGTTTTTGGGAGTTTGTGTTTCTGTCCATCCTGAAGAAAGAGTTACTATGGATGAAGTTGCCAACTCTGTTTAAATAACAGTTTTGTAATACAGCTTCATCCCACTTTATCTCTCAGAGCCAATCATGCCTTGCTCTCTTATGCCCTGTGAGCATTTTTTTAAAACCTGTGAGCATTTTTTAAAACATTGTTTTCACTTGCAAAGAAGACAGTTAATAACGGGATTGGCACTGTACTAACACAAGTCTTACTCCCACAGGAGAGAGGCTGCAAGACCATGCAAGTGGGTCAGAGATGGATGGGGCTCACTCACACGTTACTAGGCAACTGTGCAAATGGGATGGAAGTGATATTGATACCTAGGAATATGCCTTGGAAATTCACTTGTTTCAAATCTCCAAGGCTACACTTCTCCTTTGCAACAATAAATAAATTAAAAGTGTTGAGAGAACATTCTCCTGCTTTCCAAAACAATTCTGGGGCCAATGAAAACACGAGCCATGTTTCTGAATGCTGAAGGCTGCATTTAGGTTTATTTACTCCCCCTCTTTCTCATTCAACATAGGAGTCATCAACCTCTCTATTTCTCAAGGTCTTGAATATCTCCAAGCCCTACCTTTGGGAATCACGAGCAAGCTTGAGGGATGGATGGAAGAAAAGAAGAAAATTAGAGGCATGGTAGAGGCAATTGGGGCTAAAAGGCCATGGAAGAATGGAGGTTGGAGTGAAGATAAGAATAAGAGAGAGTAAGAGAAAGACTGATGAAGAAATATGCATATTTTAGAGGTAGAAAGATGGGATGAAGACTCATTTTTCCACCAATGTTTACTGCTGTTAGTTTGAAGAGACATTGGGGAGTTGTGGCAAATCTGCCTCTCTCTCTGTCCCTTTGTTTCCTAATATGGTAGCTACTTAAGAGGAGATTTTTCTCTTAGGTAGCTTTGTGTCTGAGCTTCCCTCCATATTCCTTCATGAAGGAGTTAGGCCTCCCTGGCTAGGTAAAGGATAACAGCAAGGACCAGCTCCAATATGGGAGAGAGATGATTCAACAAGATGCCTGAGGAGAAGGACCCAGCAAGATGATGCATGCAAATCTCACAATGCAGTAATGACTCAGTAGAGACAGAGAAACCAAGGAGACTCCCTACAGCACTCCCTACACCCTATCTAACCCTATACCCACCAACTGGACCAGGCCATGCCTCAGAGGGAGAAGCTAAGACCCTATACATAAGGGACAGGTACAGGCAGGATGGAGATGCGATAAGGCTCCCGGATCCATTCTATTTTTGTTGTTGTTGTTGGTCATGGGGCTTGAACTCTGGGCCTGAGCACTGTCCCTCAGCTCTTTAGCTCAAGGCTAGTGCTCTACCACTTGAGCTACAGCACCACTTCTGGTTTTCTAGTGGTGCAATGGAGATAAAAGTTTCTCAGACTTTCGTGCCCAGCCTGGCTTTGAACCTGGATCCTTAGATTTCAGCCTCCTGAGTAAGTATAAAATTACAGGTGTGATCCACCAGTGCCTGCCTCCAATTCTATTTTAGCAGGATTTCCTTATGATATTATGATATTATTTAGTTCTCATAATCACTGGATATTACAGTCTCCTAGTTTTATAACTTTGCCTTGGAGATGTTGTGTCTCAAAGATGTTAAAATTCTCAAGGTCTCACCCTGAAAAAGTCACTGCTATAGTTTGGGTATTGAATGTGCTAAGGATTTCATCTCTAAAACACCAGTACTGGAGATATTAGGGGCCCTTTAAGAGTTGAGTCTTTCTGGGGAGGTCTTCAGGTCAAGAGCTTCCTGCTCCCCTATTCTGCCTGTCATCTGAGCATCTTCTCTGACACATGTTCCTATCAGGATATGCAATCTTTGCCAGAGGCTCAAAGCAAGAGACTACTTGACCTTGGACTAGAACCCACAAACTGTGGGTAGCTAAGGGAACTTTTCAGTTATAAGCTAATTGCTTCAAGTATGTTACTGTAGTAAAGCAAAGCTGACCAATACAACCATGGTGATAAAACACACTCCCCTTCTTTTTGTTTGTTATTAGTCATGAACTTGAACTCAGAACCTGGAGTCTGTCCCAGAGCTCTTTTGCTCAAGGCCAGCTCTCTACCTCTTTGAGCCATAGGTCCACTTCTCTGGTGGTTTGCTGGAAATAGAGTCTCATGGATTTTTGCTGCCTGAGCTGGCTTCAAATAGTGATTCTCAGATCTCAGCCTCGTGAGTAGCTAGGATTACAGAATGAGCCATTGGCTCCCAGTTCTTTTTCAAGCCAGAGCTTTAGACTATGTTTTGTTTCCAACTCAAAGGAATCCTCTATACCTGCCCCTTGTCACTCTTAGCAATCTGTCCTCCAGCTAAATAAAGGATTGTGAGGAGAAGAAACTTGTGATTCACGTCAGAGTTCACCAGAAGACCATGAAGAATGGAAGATAGAGGATTAGAGACAAGGTTATAAATACTAACCTTTACCTTGCTCATGTAATTGTAACCCCTCTGTACGGTATTTTCACAATAAAAAAAAGAAATAGAAATACTAACCTTGTATTTCCCTACTTACTACTTTTTGCCTCCACAGCAATTTTTCTTTGTAAGTTTAGATGTAATTTGATAGCACTGTATCTTGACTCTTAATGATTGATCATTGATTTTTTTAAAAAAAGTCAAATGGACATCCCAGAGTTGTCAGAAGAGCTGAGGCTCTGTATTGAGTTGTAAAGGAGAATCTGTGACTCTGCTTGCCTTTGGTATTAAAGTAGGCAATCCTGCCATCTAGTGGACTTTGAATCAACTTCAGTTGAAAGTCTTCTGCAATTTAGGGGATTCTATTTTAAATAACAAGGGAAGCCTGGAGTTGCAGTTCATCTCTATAATCCTAGCTACTCAGGGGGCTGATCTCTGAGGATCATGGTTCAAAGCTTGCCTGGGCAGGAAGTCCTGAGACTCCTTATTTGTAAAGAAGCACCAGGAAAGTGGAAGCAGGGATGTAGCTCAAAGTAGTAGAGGGATACCCTGAAAAAAAAAAGGCTCAGGGACAATGCCCACGATCGACAAAACAAACAAAAAAGCCCCCAAAATGCCAGAATGGCCTTGTGGGAAAAATATCACTTCTTTCATGTTTCAGCTCTACAGGGAGGAGAAAATGTGAACCTGGCACCCTTGCTTGCCACTGGTAAACTTTGCCCATAATTACTAACACTCATGTTCGCTGGGCCCCTAAAATAAACACCAAAACAAAGATTATGTTTATCTTTCCTACAGACATTCCTAGTAACCAGAAAGAGTTTGCACATTACTAGTAGCAATCAGAAAATATTTGCTGAATAAATGTATGTGCTTAGGATAAGTAAATAAAAGAGATGGGAACAGGAGAGATTGCCGATGTCTCAAAGGGAAGAAAGTAAGTTTTGAAATTTTTGCTTTCTCAAACAGAGCAAACCTAGTCCCTGCAATTGCTGGGTGAACAGGGAGAAAAGAGCTTTATAAAGCAGCACCATCACTCACACCAAAAGCCCTGGGCTCACCAAAAGTCCCTGTCTCAGGTCTCCCAAGAGTCAGTTGTTGCCTATCTCTGACCAGCAGAGGGCAGTGCATGCTCGCTCAAGCCAGGGCTGAGTTCAGTCTGTACAATGTCATCTGACAGACTTTGTGTGCTCTTATTCCTTGGAGATGTCTTTATGGTGCTTATAACTGGGGAACAAGATTGCTTTCTAAGTATTGTATGGAAAACAAGTTGTGTTCTTGTTCTTTCTTTAAACAGTGATGCTGAGAATTGGGTTCAGTTCAATAGGGCTGACACTGATATAACACCCTGTAGTGGGAAGTCAGTTTAGAATGACTTTCAGATTGGCAAAATCATCTGTACATAGAAGGTACCAGAGGCTTCAAATAGAAAATGGAGACTAGAGTCTCAGGAGCCCAGCTAGAACTTTCTTCTAGGTCCTGAGGCCTCTCTCCCGACAACACATGTACATTTTTTTCTTTTCTTTCTTTCTTTCTTTCTTTTTTTTTTTTTTGCTTATGTGGTGCTGAGGAATCGAACCCAGGGCCTCAGGCATGCAAGGCAAGCGCTTTACCACTGAGCCACCTTCCCAGCCCTCACATGTATGTTTCTTTGGCTGTAGATCTTTCTAGTCATGTCTTGGCTCATTTTAGGGTCTTTGGAGTCAGGGTGGGTAAAGACCACCCCTCAGCCCCCACCCCTGCCTTTCTGTTGAAGGGTTGGTCACTTGCTTTGGAATTTAAATGTAGTCAATCTGAAATCATTTATATTATTTCCAAACCAAACAACAAAATGGGTAAGTTGTGTGAGGTTTGATTTTCACAAATATTTTTTTTGGAGGGGGGTGTGTTGGGTCTAGTCATGGGCCTGAACTCTGGGCCTCAGTGCTGTCCCTCAGCTCTTCAGCTCAAGGCTAGTGCTCTACAACTTGAGCCACAGTGCCACTTCTGGCTTTTTTTTCTTTTTTTCCCCCTGCTTATGTGGTGCTGAGGAACTGAACCTAGGGCTTCATGCATGCAAGCAAGCACTCTACCACTGAGCCACCTTCCCAGACGGTTTCACAAATATATTTTTAGTGATTTTGGTGGTGGTGGTGTGGGGCTTGAACTTGAGGCCATGATGCTGTCCCTGAGCTCTTTAGCTCAAGGTTAATGCTCAACTACTTTAAGCCACAGCTCAACTCCCAGGTATTTGGTCATTAACTAGAGAAAAGACTCTCATGCAAGTTCCTACCAAGGCAAGATTCCATGAGCCATCAGACTCCAGTGAAGGAATACTTGTTTTTTGTTGTTGTTGTTGTTATTTGTTTCTTTTTGTCTGCATGTACTTCCATTTACGGTAGCACCACTCACAATAAAGATAGGGAATCAATCAAGTGTACATCATTGGACCAATAAAAAGAGAGCATATACATTCAGTGGAATGTTATTCAGCCTTAAGTAAAAAAAAAATAAATAAATAAAATAAAATCAGGTTCACGCCTGTAATCCTATCAATTCAGGAAGCTGAGATCTGAAGATCAAAGTTCAAAGTCAGCCTGGGAAGAAATGTCCATGAGATTCTTTTCTCCAATTAACCTCCAGAAAACCAGAAGCAGATCTATGGTTCAAAATGGTAGAGTGCTAGTGAGACAGTGCCCTAGACCCATGTTCAAACAAATAAAAAGAAAACAATTTCAACAATATAAATTGCACAGTAGAACACTAAGCTTCAAGAAATAATGCAGAGCCGGGTGCTGGTAGCTCACACCTATAATCCTAGCTACTCAGGAGGCTGAGATCTGAGGATCACGGTTCAAAGCCAGCCAGGCAGGAAAGCCCTTGAGACTCTTATCTCCAATAAACTACTATAAAACAAGAAGTGGCATTGTAGTTCAAGCAGTAGAGTGCTTGCCATGAGCTGAAGAGTGCAAGGACAGTGACCAGGCTCAGAGTTCAAGCCCCACAACTGACAATAAAAGAAGAAAAAAAAATAATGCAGGTACAGAAACACCAATATCAGACACACCCTTTTATATTTGAAGATTAAGAAATGTGGCTTTAGAGCAGACAGAAAAACCATAGGACACTGCTGAAGCATTGCTCATAGTCCTCCTTCAGTGAAGGGCAGAGCCTGAGGCTCCCGTGCCTTCTCTGATCCTGTCTCTTACCACTGAGCGCAGGCTTCCTCGCTGCAGCCATACTGGCATTTGTCCTGTTCTGCAGCAGCCCAGGATAACCTGTGCCAGGCTGGGGGCCACTGTTATTCTACTGCCTGGAATGCTCTTCCCCAGACACCCAGCTGCTCATCCCCCATCCTCCCCCACTCCCACCCACCAAAGAGATCTACTCTATGATACCCTGCTCAAAAATACAACCTTGTGCACATGCATGCACACACACACATGGGTGCAGACACACACAGAATATTCCCACCACTCATCCTTTCTGCCTTACATCTTCCTTCTGATGTATTCTCTTTATTACTTATGTAAATCTGGGTAAAGTCTTTCTCCATGCTTGAGTGTAAACTCACAAGGAGAGATATTTTTGTGCTGTTCTCAGCATTGTGTCAGTCTTCAGCATGATGTCTCTCACCCTGTGGTCACTCAGCAAATGTCCATTGACTGAAGGCCTACCCATTCCCTCACACACTTATTTGACAAGTGTCCTGTTGCACATGGTCAAAGCTCTTTCCCACTGCTTTCTTATGACTCCCTTCCACAGCCCTTCTCACCCTTGCCTTGTGGTCTCCTCACCTGTGTTTCCATGCCCTTTGCCTGAAGCCTTGTGCACCTCAATCTCACACATGGAGATGGTGTGCACACACCAGCTCACCTGCTCCTCCTCTGGGAAGCTTTTCCATCCCACACTGGCTCCTCCCTCTTCAGTTCTTCCAAGTCTTTCCTCCAGCCCTGGTCCCATCCTGCTGGTTAGAAGCCTATGTAATGATCTGTGTGATATTCTAGCTAAGCTGTGGGAGCCTCATTCTCTGGGGCAACTTTTGGTCCTATCTCCTTCACCTACTGAGCCAAATGCACTCCAACTCTTCCACAAAGGTTTAGGAGTGTTCTAGCATGCGTGTGCATCAGACTATCCATTGAAAAGTCAAACATAGACCTGAGTTTAGGACAGTGAGCTCATCTTGCCCCTTAAGACAAGACTGGCATGGAATCATAAAATGACTTGCCTCCTGCTTGGGATACTGCCCCTCTCCCCCATCTCCACAATGCAACTCAACACTGAAATCACAGCAGCGAAGAGGCACACTCTCTACTGCACTAGGACTACAAGACACTAGCCTCTTAAGCCAAACCCACAGATGTGAATTGAAGCCCACTCCCTCACTCTGAGCCTCAACTGCAGCTTTTGGGGCAGCAAGGCCTTGTCTCCTGGCAGTCTCTGCCTCACTCTGAGGAGATCATTTGACACATCTAGCTCTGCATTGAGAGCTGAACTTGAAGGAAGAAAAGAGCACATTTTCCTTCCTAATTCCGTCTCGACGTGCACATCAGGTTGGGTTTGAAGGAGGCTGATTCCCAGAGGAATTCCTGAGCAGCCATCTGCTTGTGTGCTTCTGAGACATCTTGGTAAAGAGAGAAGGAAGCTGTTAATCAATCATGCAAAGGGAGCTGCTTGCTCTTTCACTAGGAAATGGGAGTGCACATGTCCTTGAGTGTGCACATGTTCTGATATTCTAAGGGTCTTGATACACTTGCACTATACATGTCCTTCTCTCCATGTCCATTCTGCACAGCAGACTAACACCACCTTCCTTCCACACCCATTTTAATGTGTCACTGACACAGCTGTCCTTCAGATAAGTACACAAATACCTTTCATAACAACAGAGAAACAAACCTGTGCCACAAGAGATTAGCAAAGTCAAGTGCACTGCCTGATGCTGGAGGCTCTGTAATCCTAACTATCCTAGAAGCTACCTGGATTGCAGCGACAGCCAGTCTAGGAAGACTCCATCATCAATTAACTAGAAAAATGCAGACCTGGAGGTGTGACTCAAGTGGTAGAGCACCAGGCATGAACATGCAAATTGAAAGGAGAGAAAGAAAAAGAAAGACTGAGACAGAGAGATGAAAGACAGAGAAATGGACAGAGTTAGAGACAGATTCAAGAACAGGAAGAGAGAGAGAGAGGTAAGAGAAAAGGGAGATGAGAGGAAGAAGATGAGGGGAAGGAAAAGTAGACTAAGAGACGGTATGAGGTAGAAGAAGAGGAGGGAAGAGATAGTAGAGAGGGGGAAAGACAGGGAAAGGTGAAAGAGGAAAGTGATGGAAAAGGAAGCAGAGAGAGAATTAAGAAAAAAAGCACAGAGATAAAGACTTGGTACGAGCAAACACTCACAAACATATACACACAACAAAGAAACAAAAGGAAAAAAATAAAAGGCATGGAAACATCATGGAATTTAACAGTACTTCCCTCCCCACGTACCCTCTTCACTGAACACTGGACCACGAGGAATTCAGGATTCCTCAGCTCCCTTCATGACCTTCCACCTCTCAGTTCTCCTTCAGCATTAGTGTCAACCCTGTCATTCACCAGGTGCCTATCCTTTACCCTCTTTAGCCCTCACTGCTTCTTTCACCATAATCCCACCTCATTCTTTGAGGGGAGATCTGCTCCCCAAATAACCCTGAACTGCACTTGTCCACCAGGAGACCCAGTCCTCCTCTTGCTACAAATCTCATCAGTTAGCTCTGCAGGCTCAGCCTCCTAACCCCAATGTATACAGAGCAAAGTCCAGCTGTGCCCAACTCCTCCCCATCACACACTTGTCACCCAAGACAGCATCAGCCTTCAGCATTTCCTCTGTGTGGAAATCTAATAGCCCTGGATGAACCAACGCAAATAAGACAGTGGTGGAGAGTCACATCCAATCTTACTGAATCTCCACTTATGTCCAGAAGTAGTCATCCCAGGCAGGGTCCATCCTCAGATCAAGTCCACAGAGGCCTGGTCCATCCACAGGCACCACTATACCTCCATGTTCTCTCAGGTCTCCTGCTCCTTCAGAGGTTTCTCCAGCTCTCACTGAAAGGAAGAGAACATATTTTAATTAATATACTTTGTGATTCCAAAAATAGGCTCTACATGTTCACAGTGGTCTCATATGTGAAACTCAGCACTCACAACACTCTGTTTACCTGAGGAGAAAAATTGGGCTAACAGAGGAAGTTGCAATTACGACTTCAGGGTGTATGCATTAGGGTCTTTCAAATATGTGTTTTATCTTTTACCAATGTGAGCAAATAAATGAGAAATCGGGTTCTCCTGGATGATGGCTTTATGTTGGGATAGTGATGAGTAAAGGATTATAGAGAAAACACACACAGAAGAAACTGCATTGAAATGGAGAAAAGTGGGGCAGAAACCACTGTCATGGTACATGGAGACAGGTCTCATTTCTTTCCCAATGAAGACTTGCCCTTATGCTCCAACCCAGCCAGTGTAACTGGTGTGCTCAGGAGTTGGACCCAGTCATCTAGAGGCCACAGTAGGAGGAGCAGAGTCCAGGATGCCTCCTGACCCTCAGATCTATGGGCTTCAGCTCAAATGTAAATACAACAAATAAGTATATAAACATACAGGAAACCTACATGAAAGGTAAGGTGATTACCTGCTGTAGCATTTGGAACAAAACCACCTCAAGGACAAAGGTGAATGGTTGTCTGGTGAAGTCACCATGTGATCAAGCTGCAACCCCTACCACCTCTGAAGGTAAAGACACCTTCAGGCTACTTTTCCATTTTCCTTTCAGCCTGGGAAGGCCAGCTCAGTGTCAAATGTACTTTGACCAGAAGCTCGGCTGCAGAATCCTGTAGCACCAGGCACTTGGCCTGAGTGTGCTACACGGGGACTATGCCAGGCATGCTGGGCTCATAGCACTAGTCATGCCTCCTGAAATGAGTGAACTAGTGTGTAAAGGACTGGTAAATAGTCACAAAAATCAAGTCTGTGTGAGAGCTTGGGGGACTACTACTCTTCCATGTAGCCTAGGGGACCATTGCCAAGGCCACTGGGCACATGGGAGGATGCTGCTACTGCTACCTTGGCAACCATGTGGTAACCATGAGGACATCGACCAGAGACAGGGAGAGAAGGGGAGAGACAGACAGACAGACAGACACAGAGACAGAGAGACAGAGACAGAGACAGACAGATACAGAGCAATAGAGAGAATGGGTTGATCAGGCAGTTTGAATCTCTTGGCAAGTATAAATTTTACAGACATGACAAAATTTCATGAAACCAAAAAACAAAATTAAGAGCTAATCCCCAAATAATGTACCTATAAAAGCTTGTTTTTTAAAAGATGGTTTGACTGTAGCCCAGGCTTGCCTTGAACTCAAGAGCCTTCTGCATTTGCCTTCTAAATACTGGGATTACAGGTTTGCACTACCAGTCCATCATAAAAAGATCATCTTCCATCCTGAGGCTATCCAGGTGTACATCAAGGGTTGCACCTCTTAGAACATGCTCTTGTGACAGGAAATTCCAAAGGATTTCATAGCTCTGGGTCAGATGCTACTATAACTCAGGAAATTACTAAGGTCTTAGGAGCTCTGATTGAGGAACCAGGGTCAATGACCAAATAGTAGAGCAAAAGATCCTACTACCACCCCTGTTACTCAGGAAAGCATGAGTGTTTTGGGATTTCTATGTCAGGAACCATAGAAAAAGGCCAAATACATTTACATCACAGGCAATCACAGGAGATTGTTTACAAACAGAATGAATTACTCAGTAAGTCATCCTATCAAGGGTAATAGGTTTCTTGGTAGTTACAAATATGGAAAAGGAAAAAAAAACTGGAAGAATATTTGGGGTGAGATTGCAGTTGGAGGTGTCAGTGTGAACTCATGATTTTGAGTATATATAGATGGATATATATACATAGATTGGTGTACAAATCAGAAGTTGAGACACTCAGGAGGCTAAGAGCTTGAACACTGAAGTTTGAGACTAGTCCAGGCAGGAAAGTTTATTAGATTTCACCTCCAAACTAACCAGCAAAAAGCAGGGCTTAAAGGGGGGCTCAATTACTAGGACCCAAGCAAAGCAAGCAAGAGGTTCTGAGTTTACATTTCTTTACTACTAAAAGAAATTAATATAAATTTAAATGTGTATATGTGTAAATATACATGTATGGGCTTGTATATATCAATGCACACCAATATACATGAATACATGTATTTTGTATATTCGTTTTATGTATTTTCCAGTTCTCTTCTCCAAAAGGGTCTAGGAACAATAACATCTCAAAAGCAAAGAACATACCTAATACTCAGATGTTGGTTTCTAAATGCCATCCAGCCACAGCTCCTGGATAATAGTTGATTCAAAGACTAGAGCATGGAAGGTACTAAATAAACATTGATCTTGTGTATGAGTGAAGAACAAAAGCACTAATGAGGGCTTAGGGGTAGAGTGCTTGCCTAGCATCCATGAAGCCCTGGGTTCTGCAGTGCCACATAAAGAGAAAAAGCTGGAAGTGGCACTGTGGCTCAAGAGGTAAAGTGCTAGCCTTAAGCAAATAAGCTCAGGGACAGTGCCCAGGCCCTGAGTTCAAGCCCCAGGATTGGCAAAAAAAAATAAAATTAAAATAAAATAAAAGCACTAATAAAAGTCTGTTAGAAGGGGCTCGCACTGGCCAAGTCTGGAACCATCAAAACCATGACAGGAGTGGAATTACAACCCAATGCATTCAATAGGAATCCCTTAGCAAGTTCAAACATGAATAAATATGTAAATACATAAGCAAACTGTCAATGATGTGAGGAATGGGATATTTCCACAGCCTTATGTGTTTTCCCACACATCACTCAGTTACAAAGGGAGAGGAGAATTTTTTCAGTAGAAAAACGGGCAAATTTGGCCATCTTCAAGTGATCAAAATTACCTACTACACTCCCAAGACAAACTGATGTCCCCAGCCACCTGGTGGGATGCAGTGGGAGGCACACAGTGTCACTTCACGATAGTCCTGCAAGACCCAAGTCAAATCATGATAAAACTTCAGACAAGACTAAGTGGAAGTGGCATATAATCTTGAAAACAGTCAATAAAATTCTTGAAAAATTTTCAAGATTGAAGAAGACTGCAGAGCCAGAACCAGAGCAAGCAATCTTGACTTCTGGATAGGATCTTTTCACTATCAAAACTATATCATGAGCCAGGCATCGGTGGCTCACGCCTGTAATCCTAGCTACTCAGAAAGCTGAAATCTAAGAATCATCATTCAAAGCCAGCCCAGGCAGGAAAGTCCATGAGACTCTTACTTCAAATATCCCTCAGAAAACCAGAAATGGAGCTGTGCCTCAAATTGGTAAAGCTCCAGCCTTGAGCTAAATGCTCAGGGACCTTTTACTGGCCCTAATTCAAGCACCAGAAAGGAACCAAAAAAAAAAAAAAAGAAACCAATACTCAGACACTATGGATGGAACTGGAGGACACTCAATTTCATGAGAAACACCAATATCACACACACCCTTTCATATTTGAAGACTAAGAAATGTGGCTTTAGAGTAGACAGGAGAACCACAGGACAATGTTGAAGCATGGTGGGTCACCACTCTGCTCACAGCTTCCTTTGGTGTAGTGCAGAGCCTGTGTTGCCAAGAGGCTCCTGTGCCTTCTCTGATCCTGTCTCTCCCCACTGAGGCCAGGCTTCCTTGCTGCAACCACACTGGCATTTGCACTGTGCCAGCTGGGGGCCACTGCTATTCCAACTGCCTAGAATGCTTTTCCCCACACCCAGCTGCTCAGTCCCCTATCCTTCCCCAAAACCCCCTTGCCAAAGAGGTCTACTCTGATACTCAAAAATACAACTTTGTGCACATGTACACACAACACACATCTGCAAACACACAAAAACACAGATTATTTCCAACACTCATCCTGATTCTTTCTGCCTTAATCTTCCTTTTCATATATACTATGTACTACTTTTGTAAGTTTGAGTATTCTCATTCTCCATGCTTGAGTGAACTTCCTCAGTGAAGTACACTAATCTAATGCCCTGCTGAATGAATATCACAGTGGTGGAGGTTCATATCCAATCTTACTAAATTTCTGCTCATGTCCGCTTGTACTCATCTCCATCCACATGTTCCTATATTTTCATGCTTTCTTAGGTCTCTTACTCATTCAAAAGTTTCTCCACCTCTAGTTGATAGGAAGGAAAATATTGTAATTCCTACATTTTTTGGTTCAAAAAATGGGCTCTGGAGGTTTATAGTGTGGCAATATTTGAAATTCAGCTTCCTACACACCATGTGCCCTAGGACAATAATCAGGCCCTACTCTTCTTCCATGAGACCTAGAGGCTTCCCCTGGGAACTGCCAGGGAAAAGGAAGCACCATGCCCAAAGCCTGGTGCTCTGGGGAAGGGGGTGTCAACTGGAAGCATCTTTGGTGACTCAAAGTGTCTCTCCTAAGAATCTGACATCTCTCAGTGCTGAAACCCTTGTACTGTGGAAACGTAATTCTCTACCTCTCCATTCTCCACATGCAGCCCAACCCAACACCCTTTCCTTTCCCAAAATTTTCTAAGTTGTCCCTCATACAAGTACACAAATTCCTTTTGTAATAACAGAGAAACCAATCTGTGCTTTACCAGATTCACAAAGTCTAGGTGCTGGAGGCTCACCTGTATAATCCTAACTACTGTACACACTGACACTGAGAAGACTGTAGATAAAGCCAGTCTGAGCAGACTCCATGTCCAACTCAGTAGAAAATCAGGCCTAGAAGAGTGACTCCACTGGTAAAACATCAGCCAGAAACACGCCCACACTCAAGAGAGAAAAAGGGAAAGAGGGGGCCTGAGGGGGAGAAGGAAAACAGACAGAGAGAAAAAGAGAGGGACATGCATACATACCTAAACACAGAGAGACAAAGAGACAAATTCAAGAGAAAGGATTGAATGAGAAGGAATGAGATAGGGAGAAGAGAATGATTAGAGGGAGGAGAAGAGGAGAAGAAGAATGAGGGTGTAAGAAAGGAGAGATTAGAGACAGTAGAGGGGAGGAGGGCCCAAGGAAAGGCCACAGAGGGAAAAGGAGACTGAGAAAGAGAAAAGAACAGAGTTCAAGCCAGCACATTCCCAAATGCATGCACACAACCAACAAAAAGACAATTAAAAAGCATTGAGAAATCATGGAAATTAATAGTACTTCCCTCCCCACCCACCCTCTCCACTGTACATTGTTCCATGAGGAGTTCAGCATTCCTTACATTCCTCCTCAGCTCTCTTTCAGCATCAGTATCAACCCTGTCTTAAACCAGTTATGCATCCTTTGCCTATTTGGACCCTTATTGCTTCTCTCGCCACAAATCCATCTCATTGTTTGAGAATAGCATTGCTCCTCAAATACCCCTGAGCAGTACCACTGACCCACCAGGAGCCCCAGCCCTCCTCTTGCTGCTATTCTCATCAGTCTACTCTGCAGGTTCAGCCGCCTGACCCAGTGTATACAGAGAAACGGCCAGATTTGCCCAACTCCTCCCCATCATACACTTGTCACCCAAAGGCAGCATGAATCCTCAACACTGCCTCTGTGTGCAATTCTAATGCCCTGGGTGAACCAATACAAATATTCTAGTGTGAAGGCTCATATCTAATCTTACCGAATTTTTGTTCTTGTGGGAAGGCAGTCATCCCAGGCAGGGTCCATCCACGGGTGTGGTCCATATACAACCAAAGTCCATCCAGGCTATGTCCTTCCACAGATCCCAGTTTATCTCCATGATTCCTCAGGTCTCCTGTTCCTTGACCACCTCTAGCTGAACGGAAGGGAATATCTTTTAATTCATACACTTTGTGATTCCAAAAATGGCCTCTTGATGTTCAAATATTTAAAACTTGGCTCTGATAGCATTCTTGATTCCCCAAGGAGAAAAATTGGGCTCTGCTATTCTTCCATGAGGCCTAAAGTCTTTACCGGGAAACGGAAGCACCATGCCCAAGCTGGTGCTTTGGGAAAGGGGCCCTCTCTGGGGACTCATAGAGTCTCTACTAAGAATCTGACACCTCTCAGCGCAATTGTACAGCACATATGTCGTCCTTCCCTGTCCATTTACACAAACCCATCACCCCCTTCCTTCCACAACCAATTGTAAGGTGACTCTACACAGCTATCCCTCACATAAATACACAAATGCCCTTTCAAAATAGAGAAAGCAACCTTTGCCACACCAGATTAACAAAGCCAATTGCATTCCCTGATGCTGTAAGCTCTTGTCTGTATTCCTACCTATCTCCCAAGATGATACCTTGAAGATTGCATTTACAGCAAGTCTGGGAAGACTCCATCTTCAAGTAAATAGAGAAATGCATGCCTGGAAGTATAACTCAAGCAGGAGAGAACCAGACATATCCATGACAACTGAGAGAGAGAAAAAGAGAAAGACAGAGAGGGAGAAAGGGAAAGAAGGAAAAAGGGAGAAGTGTGGAGAGAGAGGAAGAGTGAGGGAGGTGGAGGGAGAGAGAGACAGATTCAAGAGCAGGAAGAGAGGGAAAGGGAATGGTAGAGGGTAGTAGTGGAACAGCAAGAAGAGGAACAGGAGAAGTAGAATAGGAGTAGCTATGGGAGGAATGAAAACAAAGGAAGAGAAATGGTGGGCGGCAGCAGGGAGAAGGTGAGAAAAGTGGAGAGAGAACAGAGAAGGCAAAAAGCACTGAGGTGTAGCAGCACACACTCACAAACACATACACACAACAGACAAAAGGAAAAAAAAAAGAATAGTGATCAAGAAGTCTTACAAATCAACAGTTAATTCCTTCCCACCCACTTTCTTCACTGAAGAATGGCCCATGTGGAATTCAGGATTCCTCAGCTCCCTTCTTAATTTGCCTCCTGTCATTTCTCCTTTACATTTAGTGTCCACCCTGTCATTTACTTTGTACCCATCTTTTCCCTCTTGTAGCCCTTATTGGGACTCTCACCAGAATCCCTTTTTGTTCTTTCAGGGGAGATCTGCTCCCAAATAGCTCTGAGCTGGACCACTGATCCTACCTACTGCAGAAAATCTCATCAGTCTGCTCTGCAGGCTTAGCCTCCTGACATCAGTGCACATATAGCAAAAGTCAGGTGTGCTCAAATCCTCCCTATAACACACTTGTCACCCAAGGGCAGACAGCATCAGCCTGCATCAAAGCCTCTCTGTGGAAATCTCATGGCCCTGGCTAAACCAACACAAATAGCCCAGTGGTAGAGGTCATATCAACCTTACCAAATTTTTGCTACTGTCCAGATGCAGTCATTCCAGGCAGGGTCCATCCAGTGGCACCACTGTATCTCCATACTTTCTCAGGAATGCTGCTCCTTCACAGGTTTCTCTACCTCTACGATCAAGGAAGGAATATTATTCTACTTCATATTTTTAGCCAGTCTAAACAGTGGCTCTGGTTGGTCAGACTGTTCTCTTATTTGAAACTCAGCTAACCCAGCCTTCTGGTTCCCCTTAGAGAAAATGGGGACTCATGGGAGGAGTTGCCATTCAAAACAACCTGTCTTAGTAATAGGGTCTCTGATTGTGAGCAAATAAACAATTCTGAAAGAAGAGATGCTTGGATGAAGGTTTTATGTTGGGATAATGATGAGATTTAGAGAGAAATTACACACGCAGGAAAGTGCATTGAAATGGAGGAAAGTAAGGGCAGAAACCATTGATAGTGCATTGGGTGAATGGAGACAGGTACCTCTCCATTCACAGTGAAGATTTGCCTTTGTACTCCAACCCAGCCAGTGTAACTAGTGTGCTCAGTAGTTGTACCCAGTCACCTAGAGACTGCAGAAGGAGAAACAGAGTCCAGGATGCTTCCTGCCCCTGAGATCCATGGATTCCTATACCACCAAGTTCAAGGGCCTCACTTTAAACCTAAATAAATAAACTAGCAATTGGGGACACAAGCAACCTACGTGAAAGGTGAGATGAACTGAAGCGTTTGGGACAAAAACACCTTAGTGTTCAGAGGACCAAGGGAAAAGGTTGTTCAATAAAGTGACAATACTATTAAGTAAGGGATCGATGTGTAAATGCCCAGCTCAGAAGGTACAGCAGATTGAGGCCACCTTTCAACTTATCTTTCAGCATTGGAAAGCCTTGGTGATGTCAGCTGTCCTTTCTCCGAAAGGAATCCCTGCCGGAGAATCCCCTAGCAGCCGTCACACAACCTGGCCATGCTGGACTGAGACCTCCACAGTGTGAACTTCCTGCATGACTCCTTTCCCACCTGCAGCTCTTCAATTCCACATCTCTCTGCTTTAGTTAGACTCACCCCGAAGATCTGAGTCTGGTGGCTTTCAACTGTGCTGTTTCAGAGTTCTGCACTGCTTTCTCTGGGACAGCTTTGTTCTCAATCTGTGAACATTACTTTGGGGCCTTCACACAGCAGCAAAGTCTGCGAAAAATGGTGACTATCCTGTTAGCCACCCTCCTCCAGCCCTGTCTAATGTTCCACCTGAGGACTATGGCCTCCCCCTGAGGATGCCCAGAGGGAAGACCATTTTCCACTGAGTGGAAACTGTCTAGTGTACCCGACCAGCTAAAAGAATCTGGGCCACAAATGAAGCTGGAACTGGAGCTCTGCAGGGTGTAGAGCAGAAGGACAGGCAGACTGGCACTTTGGGTTCTCTTCAGAGGTAACTGAAAATTTGAGGACAAGCTGAAGGTGTTACATCCTGCAGAATAGGTGGCTCTTTTTTGTGGAGGAAGAGGGCTGGTGGGATTGTCCTCAGGAGGTGTGCATGGTGGACTAGCCAAAAGCATCATTTTTGATTCCACACTTCTGGTATTCTCCTTTATGTTTTCATGGATGAGCAGGTAGGTGCCATGGCTTCATTGAATGCTCTGTTCTTTCTTTTTAATACCAGCTACAGTGTACACCATGTTGCAAATGACTGTGACAATAATGGGGTCCAGCTTGCTGGGCAGTTGCTAATCAGGAAGCAGGCCAAATCCCACACTTAGGGCCAGCCATGGGTGCTCCATTATCTCCTCAATAGCAGGCCTCAGATTGAAGCCCACAGTCAGCAGTTTAGGAAGGAGATCACGTCCCATTGCAGTTGGTAAAGGGGACCGATGTACCTGGCCTCTAGGATTTGTTTCCATATCTGAGTCATCTTATTCTCCTCAAATGGGAACTTTCCCGTTGTCATCATATACAAAAGCACACCTAAGTCCCCAAATGTCCACCTTGTACCCACTGAACATGTTTTGTAGGATCATTTCAGGGGGGTGGAATAGTAAGGCTCCACAAACCCCCTTTAGCAACTGTCCTGGGGTCACCCTGAAACGTCAAAATCACTGACCTTAACATTGCCATTGGTGTCGAACAGGACGTTGTTGGCCGTCAGGTCTAGGTGTGCAATTCAGTTCTCTTGAAGGTAGTGAACGGCACTCGTGATCTGCTTGAACAACCTCTTGGCTTCATACTGGAATAGGCGTATGCAAGGGGATTTATTGACTCCACCCCAAGAGATGGCCCTGACTGGCCAGCTCAGTGACAAGGAGTCTTCATCCTCCATCACCTGGAACAATTGGATGATGTGTGGGTGACGTACACTTTTCACAATGGTTACTTCGTTTTCTTTTTTCTGTTTGGTCTGGTCGTGGGGACTGAACTCTGGGCCTGGGCACCGTCCCTCAGCTCTTCAGCTAAAGGCTAGCACTCTACCACTTGAGCCACAGGGCCACTTCTGGCTTTTTTCTTATGTGGTGCTGAGGAATCGAACCCAGGGCCCCAGGCATGCAAGGCAAACGCTCTACCACTGAACCAACTTCCTACCTGCTACCTCGTTTTCTATCTCATGACTTTTCAGATCTTTCCTTGGGAGAACTTTGACTGCCACTGTGGTGTCAGTGAGGCAGTGATGGGCCAGCTTCTCATAGACACAGCTGCAGTAACCGATAATCTTTGTCAAGTTGTACTGTGCAATGACAGTGATCTCCCCCTCCGTGGGGGAGGAACTAAAGTTGTACATTAACACCTTGTCCCTGGGATGGCAAGTAATCAAGCTTAAGAATTACCTAAGATGATCTAAATGAAGTGGACAACTAATAAATCTTAAGAAACAGAAGGTAACCTACCAACAAACAAGTAAACACAACCCCCAGCTAAATAAATGAAATCCCCAAACCCAAACAACACAACTACCACTCCCCACACCCAAAGAAAGCAATCAAGTAGTTCTGAGTTAGTCCATCAGGTCACCGGAGTAAAAGCTCCCAGCACTGTAACTGAAAAAGCTGGAGAGCAGCTGCCTCATATGTACCCTGTTGGGCATACCTTCACAATCCTCTGTGATGTCAGGGGGAAATGGACCAATCACAAGTCAGGCCATTGACATCAGTGAGGAAGTGGACCAATCAGAGCCCAGTGCACACCTGCTGGAAGTTAGGTACTTGGTCCAGGAAGTCTGTTGCTAATGACACTGGGCACATGGCAGGATGCTCTTACTGCTACCATGGCAGCCATGTGGAAACCATGAGGACATTGGCCAGTGGCCCTCATGTTTCCTCGGGGTTGGGCATCCTAGGATGGCCATCCTAGGATGGCCCCTGTGAGGACATCACCCAGTGGGGTATTGATGAACCACAGAGAGCGAGACAATCCATGGAGGCACAGTGAGAAGTGAACAAAAGAAGTTTATTTATACCAGAAAGGTGTCTTGAGACTTCCTTGTCCTTTTAGATACCCAGAACCAAGAGCAGCCTCGATCACCAAACCTCCAAACCTCCAATAGGCAGTCCTGACACTCCAACTTTTATTGGTTGGTCTTCAAACCACCAATTAGTTGGTCTGCAAACCTCCAAACCTCAGATCTCCAAAGCCCCAAACCTCCAAACCTCCAAAGGGGAAGGCTTTTCCCTTTCTTCCCTTCCTCCCCCACATGTAGGCCTCTCCACTGTCCACAGGCCTCTCTAGAGGGAGGTCCCAAATGGCCTCCAGAGGAGGCCCTGAATGACCTCCAAAGGAGGCCCCAACAGGCCCTTCAAGGAGGCCCTGAGTGACCTCAGGAGGATGTTCCAAATGGCCCCTCAAGAAGTCCCTGAAGGACTGGGATGGTGGCTCAGTGGTAGAGCTCTTGCCTTGCATGCATAAGGCCCTGGGTTCAATTCCTCAGTACCACATAAGAAAAAAGCCAGAAGTGGCCCTGTGGCTCAAGTGGTAGAGTGCTAGCCTTGAGCTGAAGAGCTGAGGGACGGCGCCCAGGCCCAGAGTTCAGACCCCACGACCAGACCAAACAGAAAAAAGCAAAAAGAAAAAAAATCCAGAAGTGGTGCTGTGGCTCAAGTGGTAGAGCGCTAGCTTTGAGGTGAAGAGCTGAGGGACAGTGCCCAGGCCCTGAGTTTAGGCCCCACGACTGGAACCCCCACCCCCCCAAAAAAAGTCCCTGAATAGCTCCTCAAGAAGCCCCAAAGGACCTCTCAAGGAGGTCCCAAATGGCCCCTCAAGAAGCCCCAAATGGCCTCTCAGAGCTTACCCTGTCCTCCACAGGCCTGCCCTGCCCTACTGTGGCAGGCTTTCCCCTCTTGCCATCTCTCCCCCTCCACTCCCAATCCTCTCCTTCCTCCACACTCAATTCCTGCCTCAGGACTTCCGGTCTTTCCTTTACTCTCATCTCTTCAGAACCACTGGTCTCCTCCTTACTCCCCTCTCCACAAGAGACCAGGTGTCCTCAGGACTCCTCCCTCCTCCCTCCCAATGTGTTTTCCCCTAACTTCCCCCCTAGCCTTGGAGCATGCAGCCTATATACACCCAGAAAGGCTGCACCCCTGCCCCATTAATGGCATCAAACTGATATTCATGATCTTCCCCCAAGCAGCCCAAGTCCAATCCCAATAGTCAGCTCCCTATGTGCATGTCTCCAGGAGCATGCCCCTTCCCCTTTTGGTGGCCTGCTCTGCCCCTTTCAGTGGCATGCCCCAGCCATGGCACGCTCCTCCAGTGCCCCTTGGGGTGGTGACATCAGCCTCACAATGCCCTGCTCTGTCCAGTGGCTGGGTCTGTGGAGTTGTGAGGCTTGACTCTTGATGCTGCTCCCCCTCCAGCAGGCCGGACCATGAGGCCACACTATTGTGCCCCACTGATTCCCTGGGTCCCACGGGTTATTACAGACACTATCCTTGTACAGAAATTATAACACTGTCCTTTTCACATAGCATGGTCTACATCTAATTGCAAGAGAGCCTGAGATAAGGAGACTTTGTAAAGATTCAACTCAAAAATTTCTTTCCACTTGAGAAGAGAGACAAGACATCCAAGATGAAGTCATAGTTTTGTCCACATCTACCATTCTCATTTCTGATTCCAGTTTGTATGGGTCCCTGTGCTGCTTTGTACCTCTTTTTACTGTTTTTGATTCACTTACTCCCTTTTTTAAATCTTTATTTATCCCTCACAGGTTAGAAATAAAGTATCTTGCTTTTATATCTTTTAGTACCGTTGTCTTGAATTTTAATATATCTATAATTGTTCTAATAAAAACCATACACAAAGTATGTCTATCTCAGAAGCAGACTTCTATTTTATGGACCTGAAGTTTATTCTACTTGAGAGGTCTTTTATTCTTTATTTCATTTAGTTATTCATTTATTTTTGGCCATGGAGCTTGAACTCTGGACCTGGGTGCTGTCCCTCAGTTCTTCAGCTAAAGCCTAGCACTCTACCACTTGAGCCACAGTGCCACTTCTGGTTTTCTGGTAGTTTATTGGAGATAACAGTCGCATGGACTTTCCTACCTTGGCAAGCATTGAACTGCTATCCTCTCATCTCAGCCTCTTGAGTAGCTAGGATTGTAGGCATGAGGAACCACTACTCAGCAACTTGACAGGTCTTTTTAAGGGAAAAAAATTATTGATGTGTCAGGCACTGGTGGCTCTCATCTGTAATTCTATCTACACAGGAGGCTGAGATCTCAGGATTTCGGTTTGAATTCTGACTGGGCAGAAAAGTCCATGAGACTCTTCTTGACAATGACAAGATAACCTCGTGTCCATATGCCTCAAAATGGTTGAGGGATAGCCTTAAGCAAAAAAGCTCAGGGACAGCACCCAAGCCCTATGTTCCAGGTCAAGGACTGGCAACAACAACAGCATTAAAAAGGAGATGGGTGTAATAAAGCCATATTCACAAACACAGAATGCAGAAGGCAGAGGCAGGAGGTTCAGAGATTGAGGCCATCTTGGCCTTTATAGTGAGTTACAGTCCAACCTGGGCTACATAGCAAGACCTAGTTCCAAAAAAATCCCTCTTACCCTAAAACACCCAGGAAGTTCACTTATAGATGAATCTCAGAGAGCTGTTCTTCCATAAACCTATTTCATTTTGTCACATATTGTCACCTACTACTTTATTCTTTCTTTTTATAAAAGTCTCCATAAGTAGTTGCTGACATTTATCATTGTTGGGTCATACATGAGGGTTATTTATACATCCCAAAATACTTTGTCCCTATTCTTTGTTCTTTGAATTCTCTCCCTCCTTTCTTTCCTCTGTTTACCCTTCCTTTTCTTTACTAGTTCCTCCTTTTCTCTTCATTTGCTTGTTGCCCTTATTCCTCCCTTTAGTCTGTCCCTTCCTTCCTTTCTGAGATACAATTGGGTGATATAGTGCAAGCTGTTCTGGAATTTATGTTCTTCCTGCCTCAGCATTCTGAATGGCAGTACTACAGGAGTACACTGGCATGACTGGAAAATTCCCAAAGGGAGAGAATATTGGATCATTATCTTTTTTCCATAAAGTTCTCCCTAGATTCCCTAGACTCTTCACACACATGAGGCTGTTTCATGTCTTATTTGTCTCTTAGGCTCTTTTCTGAATTTCCTTTTGGTTTCCTGTCCCATTCAGTGGCCCTTAGCCTTGGAGTGGTTCCAACCAGTGTCAGGCATACCCAACCCTCTCTGAGACAAAGTAGCTTGGGCACAGGCTCATTCAGGCACCGAATATGACAGAGCATAGATGAAATGTAGATTGTCCCTTCCTTTCAGGATCCATAAGCCATTAGCTGAGCAGATCCCCTTAAGGGAACACACTCTGAAAGGAAGTTCCAGGTCAAAACCATACTAATCTCGACAATCCCCTGCAATCTCTCATTTTTCAGATAAGGCCATATCTAGTTATTATTTCTAGTGAATAGAACATGGCAGAAATGAGAGATATCATTTCTCAGATTGCAATATAAATAGCTGTTGCTCTCACAGTAGGATTTCTCTCTCTTGCTCTCTCTTGCTCTCTCCTTCTCTCTCTCATTCTCCTATACCCTTTGCTCTGGGTGAAACAAATGCATGTGTGAGCAGTGTATGAGAAGGCCCCAGAACAAGGAGCTGCAGCTTCCAGATGACAGTTGGAAGACATGAGTGGGAAATAGTCAAGCCTGGAAATGACTCTGACTTAAGTCCAGGTTTTGAATCTATCTATTTTGGTTTCTGAATAATAATCAGCTGGGCACAACTTCCCCAATGAGAAAATAATACCCAAAGGCGGCAGGTGGCCATTCCTATAGACTATGCAGAAACCATGTCCTGAATGGAAAAAAGTAGACTTTTTCCCTAGTCTGTGATGCCTCAGCAGACAGTGTCCTCCAGTTAAGTCTCTCATTCTTATCATGCAACAAAACCAGTCTGCTGCATCTTTCCACTGCAGATGAGTGCCCTGCAGTGATTTAAACCATGGTCAGAAAGAGGATGAGACCACCTTGGTAAAATGTATCCAGCTGTAACAAGGTCAGTAACAGGGGATGGTACATTCTCAACTCCCTTTACTGCACGCAGGACCAAAGACTGTGGTTCCAAATAGCATGCCCTTTGGATTTGTGAGACAGAAATCTTGACTTCTATCCAGAAAGATGGGCAAAGAAAAAGAGGTCCTTGGCTAGATTTCTCATTACAGGGCAGTTTGATAACAGATGAGACCAAGACTCACAGGTACTATATCTCTGCAGAAACCGGTCCCCAAAGAAGAGTGATGGATGGAAGTCACTTTGGAGAGAGTGAGTGAGTTTCAAAGTGGTGCTGACTAGTATCTGGGGATGGCCCCTGGCTTCTTGCTTGATTAACCATCTCTGCTAAGTTTGTCTGAAGATGTATAAGCACAGGCTTTCTAAACCATAGAGATAAATGATACACACAAACAAACACTCCCACAGAGCAGGTGATATGTCAAACATGTCCATTCCAAGTCGATTGACCTGAATCAACACTTCAACTATTTCAGTGTTTATAAAAGTGCCTATGAGCCAGGTGCTGGTGGCTCATGTCTGTAATCCTAGCTACTCAGGATGCTGAGACCTGAGGATGATGGTTCAAAGTCAGCCTGGACAGGAACTGTCCAGGAACTTTTCTCTCTAATAAATCACTCAGAATGCTGGAAGTGTCATGGTTGCTCAAATGGTAGAGTGCTCACCTTGAGCTGAAGAGCTGAGGGACAGTGCTCAGGCCCAGAGTTCAAGCCCCACAACCACCAAAAAAAAAGAAAATCTGTAAGAAAATATCAATAATGCTTTTTGAATGCAAAAAATGATACCTGTTGTTGCAGAGAATAATTTCACATGTTTGAAATCTCCTAATCTTGGTTTTCTATTGTGTAAGGATCACCAAAATCTATCTACACTGGTTCATTTTATTCTTTTTCTTTTTCGGGTCCAGTTGTGGGCCTGAACTCTGGGCCTGGGCGCTGTTCCTCAGCTCTTCAGCTCAAGGCTAGCTCTCTTACCACTTGAGCCCAGCGCCACTTCCGGCTTTTTTCTCTTTTTTCTTATGTGGTGCTGAGGAATCGAACCCAGGGCCTCAAGCATGCAAGGCAAGTGCTCTACCACTGAGCCACCTTCCCAGCCCCTGGTTCATTTTATTCTTAAGAATCATCCCAAGAATTGTGTTTTATTTATTATTATTCAAACACACACACAGGATTGCAGCTTAAAATTACAAGTCAGGTATTTAAGTGTGGAATCTAGAATTGGAACCCAGCTCCAACCACACTCATGTGTACTACTCTATGAAGAGGAATGCAAGCAAGCAAATACTTGATGTTGGTGTTTTTGTTTTAATTTTGCTGTACCACTTGAATAACAGCTCCACTTCTGGCCTTTTGGTGATCAATTGGCAATAATAGTCTTAATGGTCTTTCCTAACTGGTTCACTTCCAACTGTGATCTTCAGATCTCAGCCTCATGAGCAGCTCTGCTTTAGGTGCTTGGCTTTCCCTGAAAGCCAAAATGAATTTATAGCTCTAAAAGAGGATGGGGCAGGAGTGGGAGGGAGGATATATCTGATTTGGTAGCCAAGCTCCAAGAGCCAAGTATCACTTTTTTCACCCATTTAGACTTAGAAAGATATGCATATCTAGATATAAACATTTTTATAGACATGACTACAGAACATGACTTAAATGTGGAAATATACGGGTGAAATGGAGGGAGAATGATAAGGTATAAATAAGATTAAAATACATTGTGACTAGGTAAGAAAATAGTGTAAGGAGACACACTGAAAGCTACTGAATGTGGTGGTAGAGGAGTATGGAAACAAAGCATAATCAAAGAGGTGAATCTGACTAAATTATAATACATGTACTGGTGAAAAAGCATATAGAAACCCCACTGTTGCCTTAAGTTACACTAAAAATATGAAAACAAACTGAATGATAGGAAAGCAAAATATGAGGGAAGGCCAAGAGGGAAGCTGAATGAGGGTGAATACGGTATGAGTGTATTAAAAGAGAACAAAGAAACCTGTTGAGATTTGGAGAGAGAGAGAGAGAGAGAGAGAGAGAGAGAGAGAGAGAGAGAGAGAGAGAGAGAGAGAGAGAGAGAGAGAGAGAGGGAGAGAGGGAGAGAGAGAGGGAGGGAGAAAGAGAGAGAGAGAGAGAGAGAGAGAGCTTGAATACAGGATCCAGCAGGCACTGTTACTTAGCTTTTCTGCTCAAAGATATTGTTCTATCCCTTGATCCACAGCTCCAATTCTGGCTTCTTGATAATTAGTTGGAAATAAGTGTCTCACAAACTTTTCTGTCCCAGTTGGCTTTCAATCAAGATCCTTGGATTTCAGCCTTCTGAGTATCTAGGATTGCAGGCATGAACCAATAGTGCCTGCCTACATTTGTTTCAAGGATGGAATGAAAGAAAGTGATGGAGGAGTGAGTTTAACTGAGATGCAGTGTATGCATGCATGGAAATAGCACGAGACCTTTCTTTCTTTCTTTCTTTTTCTTTTGATCGGTCGTGGGGCTTGAACTCTGGGCTTGGGTGCTGTCCTTACACTCTTCAGATCAAGCTGAGCACCATACCACTTGAGCCACAGTGCCACTTCTGTTTTTTTTTTTCTCGTGGTTGGTTGGATATAAGAGTCTCAAGGACTTTCCTGCCCAGGCTGGCTTTGAACCACGATCCTCAGATCTCAGCTTCCTGAGTAGCTAGGATTACAGGAGTGAGCCACCGGCACTTTAGAAAACTAATTACATGGTAATAAGAATCGTCTTTAAAAAGAGTTTGTTCTGGGTGCCAGTAACTCACTCCTATAACCCTAGGTACTCAAGAGGCTGAGATCTGAAGATCACAGTTTGAAGTGAAACCAGGCAGGAAAGAACATTAAGCCTCGTATGGGCATTGTAGGAAAGTGGACTAGTCCCAGGTGGTGGTGGCCATGCAATGATAATGGTCCCTTGGCATTCTGGTGACAACTCTGCTCAAATCCAGATGTCCTGAGCTCCTGGGGAATGGTCTGTGAAAAGATAGAGAAAATAAGGTTGTTGATGTAAGTTTCACAGGAAGTGCAAAAGACTCATGTGAGCCAAAATGACATCCTTTTTCTAATCCTAGACTTCTCTGAATTATCAGTATGCCATTGTGCCCTGTGAATCTCTTAGTGGATATCTATTGTGTACAAGGCAGGACTTCATCCCCACTGTCAACTCCTTTCTCCAAGTCTCCATTTTTTCTTGTATCAGCAGGAGTAATGGACCTCCTCTTACCATGGCTTCCAGTCCCTGGTGGGGAGGAGGATCAAGAGGAGGGGTACTTCCTGGCAATGAGGGCGTTCCCATGATGGCACCTCAACAAAGCACATGCAGACCAGGAAGACAGAGGTCCACAGGCAAAGAGACATCACTGTAGCAGGTGCAGTGCCAGTTTGGGAAAGGTGGCAATGAATGTGGCTCCAGTTCCATGACCACCAGTGGTAACGGCAGAACTGACCAACCCCGGAGCGATACTGGGGAGTGGTAGCAAGGAGGCCTCTGAGACAGCCCAACCCCCCTTTATTCTCTGTGGGGCTCTAGGGCGCCTTAGTCAATGTCTATGTAGCTCTGCAAGTGTGTTCCCAAGTCCCTTCACCCAGTTTAAGGTCCTTTCACACACACTTACAGTCCCTTGACCTGCGCTTCCGGTCCTATGAGTGTGTGTGTCTGTGTTTGTGTGGTTGTGTGTGTGTGTGTGTGTGTGCATGCATGTGCACACACACACACACACACACACACACACACACACACACACTCACATGCATACGTGCATGTGTGTGAAGTGTCCCACTTACCTTGAACTAGCCCGAGACCGGGAGGCCATCACACACATATTGCAGTCACATGCCCACATGGACTATGAGGATGGTGATGCATGCACTCAGTCTGAAGACACCCTAGGTTTCTCATCCCAGCAACAGGTGCAGCACCAGTTGGGGGAGGACAACAACGAACACGGCCTAGGTCGTGAGACTGCTGGTGGATGCAGTGGATTCAAGCAGCCTCGGGCTGGACCCAGGAGACAATGCAGGGCAGATTCTCAGCTTCCCGCTTCTTTTTTGGGTGGCTACTGTGGTCATACCCATGCAGGCTCATCCAGGTGGGTGTACATGTACATGTATGCGCGTCTGTGCATGCATGTCCCTCACCAGCGTGCATGATTATGCGCATTGCATGTGCATTCACTTGACCCTGTGCACATGCCCTTCCCTCACACTTCTGGGCTGGGCTTCTAAACCTCCTGATAAGCTGGAGGTTTAACAAAAGGGATGTGAATGTCACTTAGTGGTACAGTGCTTGTCTAGCATATGCATGAAACCCTGGGTTCGATTCCTAAGTACCACATAAACAGCAGAAAGCTGGAAGTGGCTCAAGTGGTAGAGCGTTGGCCTTGAGCACAGCAAGGCTCAATGACAGTGCCCGGGCCCTGAGTTCAACCCCAAGACTGGCAAAAAAAAAAAAAAAGAACAAAGCTCACTAGAAAACAGAGTACAAAATCTACTTTATAGATAGTGCTCCAACCAAGCAGGGTGCCCTGCTGCATCCTTCACTGGATGTTTTCCAATACAATCTGGGAAAGTCTTACCTCAGGTCTGGATTCCAGCAGTCATGGGTCCTCCAGCCTCTCAGGAGATATAGAAGCCCAGCCAGGAAGTGTGAAGGAAGGGCACGCATGCACACAAACTGTGACGGTACAAACGTGCAATGGGCATGAGCCCAAATGCTGGTGAGGGATACGCATGTGCACACACATGCGCACAGTCCCAGATGAGTCTGGAAGCACACAACCATAGCGGCCACACAAGAAGGAAGCAGGAGGCTCGGAGTCTGCCCTGCATCCTCTCCCGGTTCTGCTCAGAGGCTACTTGGTTCCACTGCATCCACTGTGTCCATCGACAGTCTCAGGATCCAGGCCATGTTTGCTACCATCCTCCTGCAGCTGGTGGGGCACCTGCTGCTGGCACAAGAAACCCAAGGATCTCTTCGCCCTGGCTGCATGGATCTCCGTCCTCCTAGTCCCTGTGGGTGTGTGACCATGCATGCATGTAATGCCCACCCAGAGTAGGGCTGGTTCGAGGTAAGTGGTCCACTTCACCCCACCCCTTCTTCAGCTAAGGGTTAGCTCTCTACCACTTGAGCCACAGTGCCACTTCTGGCTTTCTGGTGGTTTATGGGAGATAAGAATCTAATGGACTTTCCTGCCTGGACATTCTTTTATTTGGGGGGGGTGTCCAGTCGTGGGGCCTTAACTCTGGGCCTGGGCACTGTCCCTCAGCACTTCAGCTCAGCTAGCACTCTTCCACTTGAGCCACAGCACCACTTCTGACTTTTTTCTTTTTGCTTATGTGGTGCTGAGGAATTGAACCCAGGGCCTCAGGCATGTAAGGCAAATGCTCTACCACTGAGCCACCTTCTCAGTCCCCTACCTGGACATTCTTTCAATTGCTATCCTCAAATCTTAGCCTCTTGAGTAGCTAGGATTGCAGGCATGCGCTACCACTGCCCAGCTATCTCACAGGTCTTCTTAAAGGAAAAGAATTAATAATGCATTAGGCATTGGTGGCTCCCACCTGTAATTCTAGTTACTCAGGAGGCTGAGATTTGAGAATCTCTGTTTAAATCCAGCCTAGGCAGCAAAGTTCATGAGACTCTTCTTAACAATTAATCACCAGAAACTGCAAATGGCCCTGTGCCTCAAAGTGGGAGAGAGCTAACCTTAAGCAAAAAAGCTCAGGGACAGGGTCCATTCTCTGTGTTCCAGTCCCAGGACTGGCAAGAACAGCAGCATTAAAAATGAGCTGGGTGTAATAAAGCCATACTCACAAACACAGAATGCAGAAGACAGAGGCAGGAAGTTTATGGATTGAGGACAGCTTGGCCTATATAGTGAGTTCCAGTCCAACCTGGGCTACATAGCAAGACTTAGTTCCAAATCCATTCCCCTATGACCCCAAAAGCACCCAGTAAGTTCACTCACAGAAGAATCTCAGAGAGCTGTTCCTCCATACTACTTTATTCTTTCTTTTTGAAAAAGTCTCCATAAGTAGTTGCTGACATTTATCATTGTTGAGTCATACATGAGGGGTATTTAGACATCCCAACATATACTTTTTCCCTATTCTTGGTTTTTATTCTCTTCCCTTCTTTCTTTCCTCTGTTTACCCCTACCTTTTCTTTACTAGTTCCTCCTTTTCTCTTTTCTTGCACTTTTCCTCCCTTTTGTCTGTCTCTTCCTTCCTTTCTGAGATAGAATTGGGTGATATAGCCCAAGCTATTCTAGAATTTATGTTCTTCCTGCCTCAGCATACTGATTGGCAGTACTACAGGAGTACACTGGCATGACAAATTCCCAATGCAGAGAATACTGGACCATTAACTTTTCCATAAAGTTCTCCCTTGATTCTAGACTCTTCACATGCATTAGGCTGTTTCATGTCCTCTTTATCTTTTAAGCTCTTTTCTGAATTTCCTTTTTTTCCTGTCCCATTAAGTGGCCCTTAGTCTTGAGGTGGCTTCAACCAGTGCCAGGCACACCCAACCCTCTCTAAGACCATGAATCTTGCGCACAGACTCATTCAGGCACTGGATATGACAAGAGCATAGATGAGGTATAGATTATCCCTTCATTTCAGGACTTATCAGGATTAACTGTGCAGGTCCCTTTAATCCCAGGTCAAAAACCACACCAGGACTGACAATTGCCTGCAATCTCTCATTTTTTAGATGTGGCCACATCTAGCTTATTGGTTCTAGTGAATAGAATGTGGAAGAAATGAGAGATATTACTTCTCAGCTTGCAATATAAATAGCTGTTACTCTCACAGTGGGATATTTCTCTTACTCTCTCACTCGCTCTTGCTCTCTCTCATTCTCTTTCATCCTTTGCTGTGGTCAAAACAACTCCATGTGTGAGGAGTCCATGGAGAAGGCCCCATGACAAGGAGCAGGAAGTAGTCAAGCCTGGAAATGATTTATGTACAGGCTTTGAATCTATCTCTTTTTGTTTCTGAATAAAAATAGACAACTAATGAGCTGGGCACAACTTCTCAAATGAGAAAATAATATCCAAAGGTGGCAGATGGACATTCTTACAGATTAAGCAGAAACCAATCCCAAATGGCAAAAAGTCGATTGTTTCAAGTCTCTGATGGCTTAACAGACAGTCTCCTCCAGCAAAGTCCCTCATTCTTATCATGCAACAGAAGAAAGCTGCCTTATCTTTCCACTGCAGACCAGTGCCCTACAGTAATTGAAACAATGGCCATAAAGAGGATGCAATCACCTTGGTAAAATGTATCCAACTGTAACAAGGTCAACTGGAGGTGATGTTACATTCTGAACTTTACTGCACAGAGGAGCAGACACTGGTTCCAAATAGCATGCCCTTTTGCTTTGTGAAATAGAAATCTTAACTTCCATCTAGAAAGATGGGACAGAGAAAAGAGGTCCTCGGAAACACAACAAATCAAAGAAAGTTTGGACAAATGGGATTGCATAAAGTTGCAGAGCTTCTGCAGGGCAAATGACATAGCTAGCAAGACCAATAGAAAGCCCACGGATTGGGAGAAGATCTTTACTAGCCATACAACGGACAAGGGTCTCATATCTAAAATATACTTGGAACTCAAAAAATTAAACCCCCCAACAACAAATCCTCAAAGAAACAACTGCCCAATAAATAAGTGGGCGAAAGACTTAAAGAGAAGCTTCTCTGAAGAAGAAAGAAGGATGGCCAAAAACACATGAAGAAAATGTTCAACATCCCTAGCCATAAAAGAAATGCAAATCAAAACAACATTCAGATATCACCTCACTCCAGTTAGAATGGCAAAAATCAAGAACTCTAACAACAACAGATGCTGGAGGGGATGTGGACAGAAAGGAACCTTACTTCATTGTTGGTGGGAATGTAAACTTGTTCAACCACTTTGGAAAGCAGTATGGAGGTTCCTCAAAAGACTTCACATAGAACTCCCCTATGACCCAGCAATCCCACTTTTGGGCATTTACCCAAATGTTTACAAACAAGACTACACTAAAGCTACCAGCACAACTATGTTTATTGCAGCATTATTTACCATAGCTAAGATATGGAACCAAGCCAGATGCCCCTCAGTAGATGAATGTATCAAGAAAATGTGGTATATATACACAATGGAATTCTATGCCTCCATCAGAAAGAATGACATTGCCCCATTTGTTAGGAAATGGAAAAACTTGGAAAAAATTATATTAAGTGAAGTAAGCCAGGCCCAAAGAAACATAGGTCCCATGGTTTCCCTTATTTGCAATATCTAGTATATGTATGAGTCAAGCAGAAAAGGTCAGATAATGTGATGTCAGGAAAATGAACCCTTAGATGTGTATTTTAATGTTTTTTTCTTTCATGCATGTGTTTCTAATGCATTTATAAGATTATCTCTTTGTTGCTCTGTATGTCCCTCCCCCACAGTATAACCTCTGCTTTCACTATATTTGATGTCAGTATAACTTGTGGAGGAGATGGGGAAAAACCAGTTGCTTAAGCATACAGGTGGACCTGTTGCAACAATGAGAAGTACAAGTTGTCATGTCCAAAATGAGCTTTACAACGTCGGTGCGGGGGGGGGGAGAGGGGGGAAGGAGAAGGATTGGGACTGGGGGGGAGGGGGGAGGCTGGGAAGTGATGTGAAGGGTAAACAAAGGAGTAGGCTGCAATGCTTGTTAAGAAGTGTACGCATTATCCTGCCCATGCAATTGTAACCCCTCTGTACAGTATGTTCACAAATAAAATAAAATAAAATTTTTTAAAAAAAGAAAAGGAGGTCCTTGGCTAGGCTTTTCATGACAGAGCACTTTGATACCCGACAAGGCCACAGAGTCACAGGTACTGTAACTCTGCAGAGACCTGTCCCCAAAGAAGAGTGATGGATGTAAGTGAGCTCTGAGAAAATGAGTTTCACAGTATCGCTGACTAACATCTGGGGATGGCCCTGGCTTGATTACCCATCTCTGATAAGTGTGTCTCTGATAAGTGTGTCTGGAGATGACTAAGCACAGGCTTTCTAAATCAAAGAGATAAATGACAAACCCAAATAACAACTCCCGCAGAGCAGGCAATATATCAACCTTTTCCATTCCAGTCAATTGACCTGATTGAATAGTTCAAGTACTTGAGTGTTTATAAAAGTGCCTATGTGCTGGGCACTGATGGCTCAAGCCTTTAATCCTAGCTATTCTGGAGGCTGAGATGTGAAGATCACTGTTCAAAGCCAGCCCTGGGAGGAAAGTCTGTGAGACTCTTATCTCCAACAAATCACTCAGGAAACTGGCAGCATCACTTTGGCTCACATGGTAGAGTGCTGTCCTTGAGCTGAAGAACTGAGGGACAGAGATCAGGCCCAGAGTTCAAGCCCCATGACCAAAAAAAAAGTGCCTATGAATCAGTTCTTACATGTTGCTTTTCCCATATCGAAAATCTGTAAGAACACATCTGTAATGCTTTTGGAATGCAAAAAAAGTTACCTGATGTTGCAGATAATAATTACACAGCATGTTTGGAATCTCCAAATCTTGGTTTCCTATTGGGTAAAGATGACCTAAAGCTATCTACACCATTTCATTTTACTCTTAATAATCATCCTAAGAATGGTGTTTTATTATTATTCAAACACCTACACAGGATTTCAGCTGAAAATTACAAGTCAGGTATTTAAGAGTGGAATCTAGAATTTGAACCCAGATCCAAACACACTCATGTCCACTAATCGATGAAAGAATGCAAGCAAGCAAATACTGATTTATGTACATTGCTTTCCCTGAAAGCCAAAATAAATTTACAGTTCTAAAAGAGGATGGGAGGTGGGGATGGAGAATGTGTCTGATTTGTTAGCCAAGATCCAAAAGCCAAGTGTCACATTTTTTCACCCATCTAGACTTAGAAAGATATGCATATCTAGTTACAAGCATATTTTTATAGACATGACTAGAGAACATGATTTCAATGTGGAACTATATGGGGATGAAAGGGAGGGAGAATGATGGAGTACAAATAAGATTAAATACATTGTGACTATGTAAAAAGATGGTGTAAGGAGACACACTGAAACCTACTGAATGTGCTGGTAGAGGGGTATGGAAACAAAGCATAATATAAGAGGTGAATCTGACTAAATTATAATATATGTACTGGTGAAAAAGCATATAGAAAGCTCACTGTTAAATTACACTAAAAAATGAAAACAAAAGGAATGACAGGAAAGCAAAATATGAGGGAAGGCCAGGAGGGAAGCTGAATGAGGGCAAATACGATACAAATAATTATGAGTGTATTAAAATAGAAAAATGAAACCTGTTGATATTGGTTTGGAGAGAGGGGCGGGGAGGGGTGCTTGAACTCAGGATCCAGCAGGCCCTGTTCCTTAGCAATTCTGCTCAAAGCTATTGTTCTATTCCTTGATCCACAGCTCCACTTCTGGCTTCTTGATAATTAATTGGAGATAAGTATCTCACATAATTTTCTGTCCCAGCTGGCTTTGAATCAAGATCCTCCAGTCTCAGTCTTCTGAGTATCTAGGATTACAGGTATGAACCACCAGTGCCTGCCTACATTTGTTTCAAGGAGGGAATAAAAGAAAGTGATGGAAGAGAATGTTTAACTGAAATGGATTGTATGCAAGTGTGGAACTATCACGAGACCTTTCCTTAGACAACTAATTACATGCTAATAAGAATGGTCTTTAAAAAAAGTTTGTTCTGGGTACCAGTAATTCACTCATATAACCCTAAATACTCAAGATCACAGTTTGAAGTGAACACAGGCAGAAAAGATCATTAAGACACTTATTGCCGATTAATCACCAAAAGGACAGAAGTGGAGCTGTTATTCAAATGGTACAATGCTAGCTTTAAGCAAAATAAAAACAAGCAACAACATCAAAAAAACTCAAACACAGCTCCTAGGCCCTGATTTCAGGCTCTAGTACTGGGGGTGGGTGGGTGGGGATTGGGGGATAGTTTCTGGCTATGCATGCATTTAAGTTCCTCCTAATGAAATGCATAAGCTACTTTGGAAAAGTCCAGGAAACATGGAACAAGATCTACTATATAGTGAAACAGTAAACAGAAAAGAAATAACCCATTTATTCATTCATCCCACATACTGGCCTTTTAGGGTTAAGAATATGAAATGTGTGTCTCATACCCATAATCCTAGATATTCCGGATGCTGAAACATGGAGGATCACAATTCAAAACATCCTGGGCAGCAAAGTTTATGACACTCTATCACTAATCACCAAAATACTGTACCAGATGAATGGCTCAGTTTGTAAAACACCAGGGCTGATCCAAAGAACTGAGCAAGAACACACACTCCTGGTTTCTTGTCCAGAAACTAGGCCCACTGATGTCATTTCTTCAATTTTGTATATCCAAAAATAGAGTGTTTTTAGACACTCCAAACACTGGAGGACAGTTTGCTACATTCCTAGCTCAACCTTCTCATACTTTGGACATCAGCAGAGGGATGATCATGCTATTTGTTTGGCCAGGAACACTGCTGAATGTTGCACAGGTTTTGTGTTTTTTAATCCTGCAGGTACCATGCACATTCCCACTCACTTCTACTTGTTCAAGTGTCATGGTGAGTTTCTGGTGCACTCCATCATCAAGTGAATCAAGTCCAAATAGAAAGAAAAGAAAATATTGGGTGATAGTAGGGATTTGATTTGCCTTGGAACCAAAAAGGAAAAAGGAAACTTCTCTCCAAGCTGTCGTTAATGAGGGCTTAAAAGTCCCATGGTAGGAGATAAAAATGAGGATGTATCCCAGAATCATAAGACTAATCCTTTCTTGCTTTCTCTCCCCAGGTGTTCGCTCATGAACTTGGTTCAACTCGACAGTCTTCTGTCTGCTCTTCTAACCAAGCAGCCAAGCACCTCTGTGAAAATTCATTTAACTGTGAAAACTGGAGTCTCTACAATTCAAGGAGAGGAAGCTGGTAATTTCTCTGCTTTTGTTGTTTTCTTTTTTTCCTGCCAGTCCTGAAACTTGAACTCAGGGTTTGGGCACGATTCCTGAGCTTTTTTTTCTCCTCAAGGCTAGTGCTTGACCACTTAAGCCACAGTGCCACTGCTAACTTTTGCTATTTATGTGGTACTGAGGAATCAAACCCAGGGTTTCATGCATGCTGATAAGCACTTTACCACTAAGCCACATTCCCAGTCCAAGAAGCTCATAATTTCTTAATATGATCTTTATACATTTTTGTCATCCCCATCCTTCCTGGTACATTTGCAAACTCTTACCCTTTTATTCAAGCTCACTATTTAGTCCTCATTTTGCTCTCTTAACATATGGCCTGTCTTCTTTTAAATTAAATATGGCTAAGTAGCTAGCATTACAGGTGGAAGCCACCATCTCCTGGCTTTGTCATTTACTTTAACCTGTAGAAATTCAAGAAAGTGTATAATTCTCTCCCCATACCTCTCAACTCTGCTGGTGGGATTTTGAAATGCTTACCACTCATACCCCAATCATTTGTCTGACAGTTCTTCCCCCAATATCACTATTTGTGAGAATCTTCTAGGATATCACCTTCTCCAGGAAGACTTCCCAAGCACTGTTGCTACCAGATCATGTGAAAGAATCATCCCCAAGTAGCCGCTCTTTGGTGTTCTCAGACATGTCATTATGGTTTCTATTTTGTTTCCTCTACTCCAATCCAGTTTTTAAGCAACTGGTGCACTGTAGCCAGTAAACCAAATGCATCCTTCCACCTAATTTAGTAAACCAAGTTCCCTAGACGGTTGTCGGCTCATTAATGTACCTACTGTGAGCTTTTCCATCATGACAGCAAGCCAGAGGGAATGTGACAGAGACCAACCACATAGGTTACAAAGGCTTCTGAGTTAATATCCAGCCCTATGCTGAAATGTTCATGCCCTCTCTCTTAGGAGAAAAAGAAGTGGACAGTTCACATTTGTATTCACACCCCCTTCTTAGGACATTGGCATAATCTACAAGCATAGTTAAGTACTTCAAAAATGTTGCTGGATTAATGAAGGTAATGCAGAAATTACTTGACCTCATTCCTTTCAAATTGATCAAAATAAAGAATTGTTCAAGATTATATTCCTTAGATGGAAGCACTTAATGTAACTTTCAGGGAAAAATTCCATCTAGAGACCCTTGATCAGCATCTTCTTGAAAACACAATTTTGAATGTTATTATTCTTCAGTTGTACAAAGGAGTTCTCATGTAACAAAGCAGTTCGTGAATACAATATATCTTGATCCATGTCACCCCTTTCAACCCATCCCTTCCCTACCCAGCCCTTCCCTCACTCTTAATTTTGCAGCAGATGCATTGGATTCTTGACTGCATTTCCCCCCATTTTGCTATTTGTTCACAATTTTCCTCTTGACTCCACCCATTTTTTCCAGTACCTGCTTCCTAGTATTTCATTTTGCTAAAATCTGGCTATGCCTTTCTAAGGAATTACATATTTGAGTTCTCCCTTCAATCCATCATATTTCAGTGAACACATTTGTATATACATACATACCACCAACCATATTTACTGATGAGTTTACAAGCTAAATCTACCATCCACAATAGAAGGGGAAACATGCATTGACTTTACTAATTTTTTTAATGTAACTTAAATCTCAATTTTGGTGACATTAGATGGCAGCTCACAAGGAGTTCCCCACCTTACACACACACTGAAACAGGAATTGACCAGAGTAAGAATCTCTTCTTCAGGTCTGAGAAGGTGGCTCAGTGGTAGAGTGCTTTCCTTGCATGCATGAGGCCATGGGTTCGATTCCTCAGCACCATATAAGCAGAAAAAGCCAGAAGTGGGACTGATGCTCCAGTGGTAGAGTGCTAGCCTTGAGCTGAAGAGCTGTGGGACAGCGCCCAGGCCCAGAGTTCAGGCCCCATGACCGGACCCAAAAAACAAAACAAACCAACAAAAAGAACCCATAATCTCTTCCTGCATTTCCAGAGTAAAAGACAATTGCATGATGCTCATTTTGTCTTATTCTTAGCAAAGGTAGCAAAATGATCTTTGTTAATGCAACCTGCAAAAGCAGATCTGTGCATCAGTAGAGTGCAGCATTGAGAAATGGTTCCATGTACCTCTGTGACATTCCAGCTCCAAATCTCAGCATCCTAGCTTCAGAAAGCTCCATGAACTCATCTCAATGACACTTGGGATTGTTCAGCTGTGGAAGGAGGACAAGCAATGAGTTTGGGGGCACTGGGAACACAGGAGCCTACTTCTTATAATGAAGGGCACGGTGTTTAGAAGAAAAGAAAGGGGAGAGTCAACCAGCATCCAGGAAATCAAAAATGATTAGGTTTATGGGAATAAGGGACAAAAGGAGCAGACAAAAGACAAATAACTCAATTGGGGTTGAACAATTTCACTCCATATGGTGGAACATTTTGGGAAATGGTTTTTTCTGAGGGCACAGCTTGTGTATCAGTATTCCTGAGGAACAAGTGGAAGACAAGAAATGTAAAAAAAAAAAAAAAAAGCAAGCATTAGCCTGTATTTCTTTTCACCTCTTCAATTGCTGCTTTTTGCCACTAGAACAAACATGGCCCCTTGGGCACTGGCCACAGCATCTATATCCACACTGGAGGCATGAATTCTAATTGAGCTTTGCCACCTATGGGAGAAGGTTGCTCTGGAAGCAAACATATGGGTAGAAAAAGCCTGATGAATCCAGCAAAGATAAAACTCACAATCAGTACTGTCATCTTCCCAGCACTCTTTCCATTCTCACACACTTTGGAATTCTTTATTTGCTTTTATGCTTTATCCACGCCATCACAAAATACCACCTGTTAGGCTGTTAAACTGCATGCAGAATATACCACTGTGTCTACCTTAATGCAATCCACATGAATGCAGTGCATCCTTATTCCTACACCTGCAAACTACAGTCCCTAAATAGTCCCATTCCTACTCTCATTCAAACACTATCACACTAAGAAGTATTTCTTGCCTGGAACTCCACAATGGCTTTCTACTCATTTCAGAAGGAAAATGAAATGTCTCTGTGTTATGATACCCTTCCTTACCGCCAGTTCTCTTGGTTATTCTCTTCTAGCTATTCCTGTCTTCTTAACTGAGTCACCCACACCCCCAGCACCCATCTCAGGGCCGCATACACTGGCACTGAATTTTCTCCTAGATAAAATCATGTCTCTTTCTCCAAACTCTGGTTTCAATAAAACAACCACATAGTTGAGAGAGTTGCTCCCAGATGAAAACCTTGTTGTTTTTCTTTAATAACATTTCTCATGACCTAATAATACTCTGTGTGTGTGTGTGTGTGTGTGTGTGTGTATGTATACTAGGGCTTAAATTCAGGGCCTAGGTGGAGTGTCCTTTAGCATTTTCACTCAAGACTAGTGCTCTAAGCCTTGAACCACACACGCCAACATTTCTGGCTTTTTGATGGTTCATTAGAGATGAGAGTCTCAAGGATTTTTCCACCTGTGCTGGCTTTACACTGGGATCCTCAGATCTCAGCCTCCTCTGCAGCCAGGCAAGGGCCACCAGCACCTGGAAGTAAACATATTATTTTCAATGACCTTTGTCCTCCTGCAGACTGATGCTTCTTAAGGACTCAATTTGTTTTCTACAGTGATTCTACATTGGTACTCAATGTGTCATGGTTGAATAAAGACCCACAGAGTGTTCAACACTGGTGGTTCATGCTTGTAATCCTAGCTGCTCAGAAGGCTGAGTTTTGAGGATCATGCTTAGAAACCAGCCTGGGCAGACAAATCCATGAGACTCTTTATCCCCAAGTAGCCCACAAGAAAAACAAAATTAGAAAATGGTCAAATAGAAGAGAGCTGTCTTGACCAAAAAAGCAAATGAGAATGTGAGGCTCTCAGTTTAAGCCCCACAAAAATAAAATAAAAAAGACCCACCAAACAACCTTTATGAATCGAATGTGTAGTTTATTTCTCCAAACATCCAACTTCATCCTCAGAACATTGAAGACCTACCAACCATGTAATGCAAAATTCTATTTTAAAATATGGCTGTTTATTGAATTAACACTAAAATGGCATGCTAAGGAACTGAAATGTTTATGTACAAATCAATGTGAATCAAAGCTATGACATTAAATACATGTTATGGTATTGAGTTTTATAAGACCTATGCTGATTTATTTTTTCGTCGTGGGGCTTAAACTCTGGGCTTGGGCGCTGTCCTTGTGCTCTTCAGCTCAAGGCGAGCGCTCTACCGTCTGAGCCACAGCAGCACGTCCGGTTTTCTAGCGGTTTATCGGACATAAGAGTCTCATGAACTTTCCTGCCTGGGCTGGCTTTGAGCCGCGATCCTCAGATCTCAGCCTCCTGAATAGATAGGATTACAGGCATGAGCCACCGGCACCCGGCTTGTTTGTTTGTTTGTTGTTGTTGTTGTTGTTGATCTTTTTGTCAGTCATGGGGCTTGAACTCTGGCCCTGGACAGAGCTGCCCCTCAGCTCTTCAGCTCAAAGCTGTAGGTTAGATTACTTTATACAAGTCCATTAATTTTATGACTGGATGGTTAAAAACCTATAGCCAAACTACACTGAGATATTATTCTATTTATCACACAGTAAGGAAATGCATTATTACCTTGAAATTAGATTTCTACAAGTATTTCCTTGACTGAGAGCAGCAAGGTAGATTGTTCAGACTGTTCAGATAGTTTTAAAAGTGAATAAAACAAGCAAATAACAGGTGATATTTACTTAAGTTGTTACCTGGATATGTCAAACATTATGAGAGTTGCTTGTGAAGAATTCAAGAAAAGAAAATACTGATCTGTAAACTAGGCATATTAGTACATGCCTGTAACCCCAGAACTTGGAAAGCTGATGATACAGGAGGATCATGTGCTTCAGGCCAACAGAGGTCAACAGGGTGCTATACTATCTGTCAAGAAAGAAAGAAATGAAAAGAGAGAAAAGAGATACTGACATGTATTTCATTTTAGCCTTGAGGCAGTCCTGTGAAAAAGCACTATTAGCATCATTTTTCTCCACAGATAGAGTATTGATACTTAGAGAAGTGAGGTCTCAGAACTCGTGTCATATAGAACTGAGACTAAAATAAATTCTCCTGACTACATATGTGTCACGCTTTCTTCTCAAACGAACCCTACCCACCAAGGATTAGATTGGGATTATCAATTCATCAACCATAACCTGATTCTGGCTACACTATATTTACCTAAGTCTACTCTTGCCACCAATATTTTAGGGAAACCAGTGCACATCTACATTAAAAATAAATAATGTGTTGAGCTTTACTTGAAATAAAGAACCCAGAAAACCAAGCAACAAATGGAGCTTGCATTGAGGCCCAGAAAGGTGTCTACATTCTCTAGAGATGGATAATATTCTCTACATACCAGCTCCAGTTGGGTACCTGACTGGCAGTTATTATAGCTGTTTTAACCTTTGAGACTAATAGGTTATAGGAGAATTATTTCATAGTCAATGAGATCTGGTTCTATTAAAAATTGACCCATGTATCTTTACAATAAATATATATTAAAATGATCCATGGTTTCCCTCATTTTAAGAACCACAATATGTCTATGATACTCTTTAACAATCTCTCGATACCGAAACTGCTAAGTGCATAGGACCATACATAATGAAGCATAACAACATGAACCCCATGAATCAGAAACAAGAGGTTCTTTTTATATCTTGTATGTAGTTATTCTTTTTTTCCTCTTTTAATTTTCTGTACCTTGTGTATGTATATAAGTTATTCAGTCTTTGGAAAAGAAAAGGAATTATATAAATAGCAGGACAAAGGATTAAGTAATGCAACATCCATACTCATTTGACACTAAGTTAGAAATGAATTTTACAACTTGTGGGGAAGGGGAGTAGGGATGGGTAAGAGGGAGAAAATAGGGATGGGGTAACAGTGTTTAAAAACAAATGTACCCATTACCTTACTTATATAGTCATCTCTTTTCAATAAAGATAAAACATTTAAAAATGTTTTCCTAAAAAATAAATTAAGCCAAAGGACAGTGGATGGAATCTGCTCAAGCTAAAGTAACAAGAATATTTCATGCTCAACTCAGTGACAGAGTTAAAACAGGTACTAAGTAAGTGGGGTGCCAGTGGCTCACCCCTGTAATCCTAGCTACTCAGGAGGCTCAGATCTGAGATAACTGTTCAAAGTCAGCCTGGGCAGGAAAGTCCATGAGACTCTTATCTCAAAAAAAAAAAAAAACAAAACACAACAAAAACACCAGAAAATGGGAAGTGGCGCTGTGGTTCAAGTGTTAGAGCCCTACCTTTGAGCTGAAGAGTTTGGGGACAGCACCCAGGCCCAGATTTCAAGGCCCACTACTGACAAAAATAAAAAGGAAAAGAAAAGAAAACAGAAAACTGGTACTAAATAAATGCTAGAGCCCCTAATTCCTTTGATTTCCTCTTGTTACATGCAATCTTTGGGGAATGACACTGTTTGCCAAAACAGTGGCTCATGGGTCACCTAAATCAAAATCATATGAAAAGCTTGTAAAATGAACATTGTCTGAGTCCCAGACAAGAGATGCATTTTCTGAATCTAGAGAAATAACCTCTCAGTAACAATCTGGATCTTAGACTCCCTCTGAGTTCCATTACTTCTTGTTGGAGCTGTACTACAAAAGATGCCATTTGCAGAGCAAGCAATTAAGAAAAGCAATTAAGAAAAGTGTCTTTGAATTCACACTTATGGCTGCCCCCATGAGCTACACTCATATGACTGGGATATTCAGAGGTCAGAGAGTGGCTAAGATACAAAAACAAAAATATTTGTCAGGGAAAAACTCATAAACACACAAAGTCATCTACAGACAGACAGCAGGAAAGGCAGGAAGTGGGAATACTGGGTAGGGCCTTGGTCCTTTGCATCTCATGATCTCTTCCCAAGGTTCATACTTAGCACCATCTCAAATTCAACCCTTCAACTACCTTGGTCACACAGTGAAATTATCCCTTCTGTTGTTTGGTTTGGAAATACGAGAAATAATTTCAATTTGACTATGTATAATTCCAAAGCAAATGAACAACATTTGAAGAGCCAAAGGGGAGAATCTTCACCCACCCTGACTCCAAAGGTCATGAAATCAGTTGTGCCACAGCAAGGAAGAACACAGCCAAATAGACACACAAGTCTATTTGGGGAAGAGAGGGAAGAGAGGCCTCAACCCAGAAGTAAGGTTTAGCTGTGCTCCTGAGACTCTAGTCTCCCATTTTCTATTTGAAAAGTAATTCCTTAAGCCTGAAAAAGAAGAAATTCCTAATGCATGAAGTCTGGTGCTGTTCCTAGGCCAGTCAGGAGCCTTCCATGCATAGATGGGTTTTACCCAACTGGACTCTTAAAGAGGAAACTGTAAAACAGGTCTTCCTACCATGGTGCATGATGTCAGTGTCAGCTCTACTAAACTGAACCCAATTCTCAGCCTCACTGTTTAAATATTCAGCAAGAACAAGAATGCAATTAGTGTTCTATGCAGTACTTAGAAAGCAATCTCATTCCATACTCATAAGCACCATAAAGACATCTCCGAAGAAGAAGAACAAGCAAACGCTGCCAGAATGCATTGTACAGAATAAAATCAGCTCCGGGCTTGAAGGACCATGCACTGCCACCTGGTGGTCACATGTAGGCAACAACAAACTCCCCGGAGGACCTGAGACAGGGCCTGACACAGGGCTTTTGGTGTGACCTATGGTGCTGCTTCATGAAGCTCTTTTCTCCCTGCTCACCCAGCGATTGCAGGGACTTTGAGTCCTAAGTTGATTTGGCAAAGAGGTAGGTCTCAAAACACATATGCTGCCTTTAAGACATGTACAATCTCTCCTGTGTTAAAACATTCACTTAGTTATATTAAAAACATATATTTAGTTGACAAATATTTTCAAATTGCCTACTAAGTGTGCAGATTTTTTTTCTGGTCATAGGGTATTGTCTATAGCAAAGACAGACATAATCTTTGCTTTCATGGTATTTATTTTGGGAGGACTGAGAACATCTATGTTAGTAATTAGGGCCACAGTTTACCAGAGGCAAGCAAGAGTGCCAGGTTCATACTGAATTATCCCCATAGATGTGGAAAGTAACGCCACTCTAAATAAGATGCTATCTGTGTTGGAAGTGTTGCAAAGGCCATGGAATCAAGGCCTCCATTTGTAGAGGTGACAGAAGGGGGCTCCTGTGTCAGGATGACCCTTTATGTCTATGATCTCTACAAGTGATTTAATCTTTCTGTGTCTTTGGTCCTCCTCCTAATGAACATTGTAAAACTAGTTGTGATCCAGGTGCTGACAGCTCAACCTTGGAATCATGGCTACTCATGAGGCGGAGATACAAGGAACAATGGCTCAAAGCCAACCTGGAAAGATAAGTCCGAGAGACTTAATCTCCAAAGCAACCAGCAAAAAGCAAAACAGGGGATAGGTCTCAACTGGTAGAGCACCAGTCAAGTGAACAAACTGGATAAGCATTTATGAGGACATGAGTTCAAACCGCAGTACTAGCAAAAAAAGAAAAAGAAAAAGAAAAGAAAAGAAAAGAAAAGAACTCTGTGGATTTGTGGTGGCTTGGCAGGCTTGTTTCAGGTTGGCAAGAGAAGGTGGAGTTCATTTAGAGGTGGCAATGGGGTATTGCTCCATAAACCACTGCTCCTTGTCCCTCTGCTTCTCATTTTTATCTAGAGAAGGTAAAATGTGATCTTCACACTGCTACAGAACACATGGATCTGTGTTTTTGCTTTCGGGTTGTTCTTTTGTGTTCTTTTGGAAGATGGCACATTCCACATTGTCACATTTCCCTCTCCATTAGCACATCAAGGAACAAGCTAAGATGTAATTGTCATGCTAAGTCACTGGGAAGGGCATGTGAAGACCCCTGCAACCTGAGTGATAAGGCATGACCGTATCCAAGAAACATTAGTTGTTCATTCAAACATTACTGTTCATCCTTCACTGTGACTTCTGATTATTGATTCATGCCTACTGATTAATAACATAATTACAAGTACAACTACTACTACTTTGTGTGCATTTAGCCTCAGGCAACAAAACCCTAAAACTCATGAGCTTAGTTTACCATGAATCATATGCAAGATATTTGGGATACTGTTCTGAAACTGGTCCTATTTGGAGTCAAGACATGTAATGCAAGTAAAGTGCCCCCAAGATACTATGAGTGACTGAGTGAGGGTTCTGGCACTCTGCTCCCTTTTCCCTCTCCCTCAACAATACTGTTGTTTGGTATGCCAGTACTATGACTTGAACTCAGAGCCTCAAACTCTCACTTGACTTTTCTCCTCACGACTGGCACTCTACCACTTGAGCAATACCTCCCTTCCACATCTAGCTATTTGCTGGTGAATTCAAGAGTTACTTGGGATTTGCCTGCCTGGACTAGCTTTGAACCATGATCCTCAGATCTTAACCTACTGAAATAGCTAGGATTGGCTATAAGTGGCTGGTGTCATCACACCTGTTCTGTTCCTTAAATGTGGGAGATGTTATAAAGATGGAAGGAAGAGGCATCAAATCCCAGGAGCAGAGAGTAAAGAAAGGTGAAGGTCATGGATATAATTAATGAGCCAGGCAGAGAAGACATATGAATGAACAAGTATACCATGGAAGTGATAGAGGCCAGCCCTGAGAGGACAACCACCAATCACAGCCCATTATTTTTTAGTGGACTACACACATGCTAGGACCACCACCAATCACAGTGCAATACTTCTTAGGGCAATGCTTACATGCTGGCCAGCTCTGCAGATATCCCAAGAGAAGCCAAAACTCTACAACTCACACTACACTTCCAATTTCTCCAGCCACGCTTTGTAGACACAAAGCAGGTAAACTAAGACTGTTCAGTCACAGGTTTCCTGTTTGACACTCTCATCTAATTAATCATCCAATTGTCTCTTTTAAATAAATAGTCACTTTTAAAATAAAATAAAAAGGAACATCGAATTTCATAAGGAAAATGACACAGTCAAACAGTTTATAAAGCAGTCTGAAGAACAAGATGCATATTAAATCACAGAAGTGCTAGGTATTTATTTTTCATGTACCATTTTTTAAATTCTCATACAGCTTGCTATAAAGCTGGTATTTGTGCATAGCCTCAACCACAGTGGCATGGCAGAAAATATCTCACATATGATTAACCTCTATAGTTTTCTAGACAGCAAGTGACAATGTCAGAAACAAATAACATAAATAAAACCACAGCAACAATACAAACTGAAGGTGTTAGTTTAAGAAAGAAATACAACCCTGATGGATGGATCAAAAGGCACTGTGGAGGGACTGGGAATGTGGCTTAGTGGTAGAGTACTTGTCTCCCATTCATGAAGGCCTGGGTTCAATTCCTTAGCATCACATAAACACAAAAAGCTAGAAATGGTGCTGTGGCTCAAGTGGTAGAGCCCAGAGAATAGCTTTGAGCACAGCCCAGGTCCTGAGTTCAAATTCTAGGACCAACAACAACAAAAAAAGCACTGTGGAAAAAAACAAAAGATACATTTAAAATGCATAATTATTATTAGTAGTAGTCGTAGTAGTGATTCTACAAGGAACTTACAGATGGAATAGTTATGCAGTTAATGTAATGAGATTTGGGACCATAATTATCTTTAAGTAGGAGAAAGGAATTCTGGAGGAGCTTAATTACCAATCTAAAACTCCTGCTGGGATTGAGGAAGTTTGCCTTCTAGCCCCATCTTGAGAGCTAGCCCATGACTTGGAAAAGTTACTTTGTCTCTAAATTTCCCTGGTTGCTTAATCTCTCCTTGCAGGTTGTTTGTTGGTGGTTGTTTTTCTAATGATTAAAACAAATAGCTAGCAAATCTAACATGTAGAATAAACAAGGAAAAGACTCAGTGTGACACTGAAGAAAGCCAGGAAGGAAGTGACATTCTGCCACTGCCTTCCACCTGGGGTATTGGAGTCCTTTGTAACAGCTTTCAAGAAATTGTCCAGGGACTGAAGACCTGAGGCTGGAGACCAGGGACTGGAGCCTGTTTGCTGAGCCTGTATTTGCACTTGAGGAGCTCATGTGGAGAGAAAGGGACAATTTCCATGAGAAGCTGTGCATTCATACTTACCATCTCATTTAAACTTTTCTTATCATCATGATCATTTTTCAGTACTACAGATGGGATTCAAGGACTCTCCTACATTTCTACTTTGAGCTACGTCCCACAGACCCTTCTGTTTTCAAGAACCTTGCTATTTCTATATAGAAAGGCATCAAACTTGTGATAGTGCTCTCTGCCTGCTGAGTAACAGTAATAACAAGCATGAACATTTATTTCTTTTATGCCTACTGGGGCATAAATGCCGCATCCACCTCGACCAGCAAGGAAGACACGACCCGGGATTCTTCTCAAAGCAGTTTATTCAGGAACCTTGTTTGCTAGCTTCTCCTGCTTCTCCCTCGCCCCGCACCCGCACTCCGGTTATAAGCCTCCTGGATGGCCAATCCCGAAGTGCCACGTGGCAAATACCAATAGGGTCACAAACACAGAAGCAAGCCAGTAGCCAAGCCATAGCCATATAAGGAGTTGTTTTTCACAAAGAGCACTCGCCATCGGGAAGGCGGAAGGCGGAAGCCAGCGCCATTTTAGGTCATGGCCGTGCCATGCGGCCCCGCCATCTTTGGTCGGCTCCCGCAGCTCTCCACACATGAACTCAGAGGTTCATGCCTAGCTTTGTCTGCCAGGTTTAACCCTGAACCGTGATCCTTTCAACTGATCCTTTCTTGCTCATAGCTAACATTCTACCACTTGAGCCAGTCCTACAGCCTAGTGTTTTGCTGGTTAATGGGAAATTGAGTATGGAGGACTTTTCTTTCCAGGTTGATCCTGAACCTCAATTCTCTAGGTCTCAAACTCCTGATAGGTAGGGTTACAGGTGTGAGTTGACAGTCTGCTTAGCTAAATTTTTTTTGGTGCCAGTGCCAGGACTTGAACTCAGGGACTCGGCATAGTACATGAGCTTATTTTGCTCAAGGCTATCATTTCAACCACAGTTTTACTTCTGGCTTTTTTCATAGTTTAGTGGAGATGAGATTCTCACAGACTTTCCTGTCCTGCTGGCTTCGTATTGCAATCCTCAGTTCTCAGCCTCCTGAGTAGTGGGGATAACAGACATGAGTCACTGGCACCTGGCTGTAAACATACTATTTTTTTTTAAAAGAAGTCTGTATCCTCTTGATTTCTGGGTCCTAGGTCTCCAAGCCAGTTCATCACTACCTTTGAAAGAAACCATTTTTTAGACAAAGAATGATGCTTTCTTTGCCATTCTAAGTAGTGCCACATAGAATTTTCCTCTGAGATAAGAGCAACAGAGCCCTGGGAACTGGAAAAGGTGGAGACACAGACACACTAAGCAACATACCCCAATCATGGAGCTAGGCAGATGGCTGCCACAGTCTGGCTGTGACACCAACACCACACCCAGCTCCTCCCTGTCCAAGAGCAAAAACTCCCCTCCATCTCCCTGAGATCAAAGGGGTTTTGGTGTAATTGTTCTAATTTCTCATGGGCCACTTTTCACCCTACTGCATGTGTCTAATTAGGACAAGAAGGAAGGAAAGAAAAAAATGACACTTTGCAGCTGGCGGAGAGGAAGGGGGAATGAGAGAAGGGTTAATTGCCTCCTAGCTGTCAGACCTGTAATTATATTCAGTTTGTGGATTCCAGCCTTCTTTTGATGATGTGAAACAAATCTCCAAATACAGCCAAACTTCTGCTGCATGTGCCTTTGTGTTAAAAGTAAAGTGGCCTCGACACAGCCTGGGCTAAACTGCACATTCTTGGCTAGTGGCCAATTGTAACTAAGTTTCTCATTGCTGGGGTTAAACTGCTTGCTTCAGTGTTCTAAAAGAAAGTGAATGGGGCTGTGCAATTGGGCCATTAGAGTGATCTCAACCCACACCGCAGGAATCAGAACAAAGTTAAGTCCAGTAAACCCACAGAGTCATGAGAAATAGTACTTGATGCTCTAAGAAGCTAAGTGCTTAGAGAGTGCATTGCAAAAGAGGCAAAGATTGCCTCTCAAGGCCATGCATGCTCACCCACTTCTCCAGGCTACTTACATAAGGTGGTGCCTGCACATGTGACTCTAGGTTACATGTAAATGCTGAAACAGCCGAATCCCACTGTGGGACAAGTATAGGCCCCAAGCCCCTGCAGAAGCTGTGGTGAAACAGCTTGGCTTACTCCACTTACTCTACAGGTGGCAAGAAATATCTAGTAATCAGAGACCAAACAAAGGATCACTAAGCCAACACTGTCCACACAAGGACCTGCCACTCCTACGAATAAGAATATATTTCAGGTTTTCTTCCCTCCTGGTTATAGCCAAATTCCATTTCCTTGCCCACACTGTGGAATGTTTTCCAAATTCCTTTATTTCACTTCAGAACTTCCCACATGGTGTTGACCTGACTTCTTTGTTTTGTTTTGTTTTTTAATAAGCTTTTTTTTGTGTGAAAATACTGTACAGAGGTGTTACAGTTACAAGAGCAAGGTAATGAATGCATTTCTTATCAAGCATTGTTGCCTCCTCCTTTGTTTCCCCTTCCAATACCTTCCCATACACCCCCCAACCCCCGTGCCAAAGTTGTAAAGTTTGTTTTTTGCAATAACGTCTTGTACATCTCATTGTTGCAATGGGTCCACCTGTATTATTATTTAAACATTTCGTTTTTTCCTTTCCCCTCCCCAAATTATATCAACATCGAATACAGTGAAAACAGGGGTTATACCATGGGGGAGGAACATACAAAGCAACAAAAAAATCACATGGTACCTTAAACTATGTTAGAAACAATAGCAAGAAAGAAAAAAACCACTTGTGTCCATATCTTGGGGTTCATTTCACTTAACTTCATCTTATCTGGTCATATGTACATAGCTTTTGACCTTTTCTACTTGTCCCAGACATTTACTAGTTATTGTAAATAAGGGAAACCATGAGACCTATGTTTCTTTTGGCCTAGTTTACTTCACTTAATATAATTTTTACCAAGGCTTTCCATTTCCTAACAAATGGGGTGATGTCATTCTTTCTGATGGAGGCATAGAATTCCATTATATACATATTATATATTATATATGTAATATATAATGTATATAATATATATCATACTTTCTTGATCCATTCATCCATTGAGGGGCATATGGTTTGGTTCCTGACTTCTTGTACTATTTTCTCCTTAGGCTACTTGTTCTTCCCCTCATGGTTATGATGATATTCCATTTCCTTGCTCACACTCTGGACTGGTTTCTAAACTCTCCTTTATTTCGCTTCAGAACTTCCCACATGGTGTTGCTCTGACTTCTTGCACTACTTCCTCCTAAGGCTACTTGTTCCCAGTTACTAATGTCTTTTTATCATTTAGGTCTGGATCCTGGCAGCTCATTCTAGCTAATCTTCCCTCCTTTCTCAGTCTGGTGTAGGTGCCTCTGCTATGAGCTCTGGGGTGTCCTAAATTATTCTGTTTCTGTTCTGTGCTATCTGTTCTCTCGGGCTCTCTGCATAACTCTACCAGTGTCTTCACAAGCACATGTGCAAGTGTCCACACCTGGAAGTGAGCATCTCTTGAGGTGGAAGAGGCAGCATGCTGTAGAGTTGGAAGTGCCCCATTCCTCAGCCCCAACTTCTGTGTGTGTGTGTGTGTGTGTGTGTGTGTGTGTGTGTGTCTCATACTAAAAGTCAGTATCGATTCTTCACATGGCAAATGAGTAACTTAAGTGGGTTCACTACCTCCACCTATGTTCTTCTGCAACTGATTATCAATGGCTGAATGTCAGGATGATGCTTTATAAGAGCGGTCTTGTCACCACTCTGCTCAAGGCTCAATGGTGTTTTAGTTTATTAGGAGTAATGCCCTCAGGATACCCTATGCCTCCAGGATCCATCATAGCATACTCATCTCTGCCCTCGCATCCCTTCCATCCCTTTCCCCTCACATTCACAGGCTTTGTCCTATTTTCATAAACCCTTCTTCCCTGATAGACACTCTCCCCAATCCAGTAGTCACATGACTCATGCCCCTCTTTTTCATATCTATGATGTGCCTCTCTCAAGAAGCACTACTGATATCTGGCACCAGTGTCTCATGTACCTAATCCTAGCTAATCCTAGGGAGAAAAGCTCCAGAGAGAAGAGTATCATCTCCAATTAGCCAACCAAATGCTGGAAGTGAACATGTTTCTCAAATGCTATACTATCAGCCTTGAGTAAAAAACCTAATGGACAGCACATGTCCTAGTTTTCAAGCCCCCAGCACTAGCAATAAAATAAAATTAAAATAGAAAGCCAGGTACCAGTGGCTCATGTCTGAAATCCTAGCTACTCAGGAGATATCTGAGGATCATGATTTGGAGGTATCTGAGACAGGAAAAAAAGTCCATGAAATAATTATCTTCAATCACCCTCCAAAAAGGCAGAGCAGATCCTCTAAGGAGGATCCATCTCTAAGGCAGAGTACAAGGAGAAAGTTGAGGAAGAGAAGTAAATGCAGCTGGGCACCAGTTGCTCATGCCTTAAATCCTTGTCCCTCAGGAAGCTAAGATTTGAGGTTGACAGTTTGAAGACAGACTGGGCAAGAAAGCCCATGAAACTCTTATCTCCAATTGACCATAAAAAGCTAAAACTCTGCTGTAGCTCAAGTGGTAGAGCTGCAACCTTAAGGAGTGAAGGCTAAGGGACAGCACCTAAGCATGAGTTCAAGCTCCAATATCAGCATGAAAGAAAAAGAAAGTAAAGGACAGGAAAAAAAAAACTGTTAAGAATACCATTATGTGGTCAGCTCTGTGCACACATCATCCACTGACCCAAGGTAGCAGAGGTGGCTTCAGGTTCTCTGTGAGAAAGAGAAAGATGAGCTGGGCACTGGTGTCTCACCCCTGTAATACTAGGAACTCAGGAGGCTGAGATCTGAGGATCACGGTTCAAAGCCAGCCTGTGCAATAAAGTCCATGAGACTCTACAATTAACCACCAGAAAATCAGAAGTGGGGCTTTGGCTCAAGTGGTAGAGTGCTTGCCTTGAGCTGAAGAGCTGAGGAACAACGCCCAGGCCCAGAGTTCAAGCTCCACACCAACTCCCCCAATGACAAAACAACAAGAACACCAACTAAAGAAGCAGATAAGGCCCCTACCACTCTCTGAGACTATTTCAGGGCTATGCAATGATCTGTTGCTTGTGGAAAGCTTGAAAGAACTGTTGGCATTACAGTGATCTCACAAAACACTCTGGGGATAACAATGCAGTCTCTTGTAGAGACCAGAAAAACACATCATTCACAGAGAATAAATGTGCTGGCCTGGTGCTGGAGTGGGCAAGGTTGGAAAGGGTAAGCAGTCCTTCCATCAGCATTAGTCATTACAGAGTAATAATCAGCACCTCTGTCACACACAATGCCATTTCACAAGGAAGCAAAAGATTTTACACTTTCACTTTCATTTTAAACATGACATTCCTGGATCTGAACCCAAAATAACATGCTGGGATTCTATAGACAAATACACACACACACACACACACACACACACACACACACACACACACACACACGTATTCAAAAATTACACATTAGGAACTCAAGTTCTTGACCACTTCTAAATTGATGAAGCCAACAAAAGTGACAACCGAAAAACAAAGCTCTCTGCCTCCAGCCCCAAACTGAGCAACCCAAACTGCAAAAGTCCTGGTGTCACCACCAAACATAGCATGTGTGCAGTCTGCATGCCTACCCTCTTACACAACTCCACAGCAAGAGGTGTCAGATTTACAAAGTCAAATTATTTTATTTTATTGTCAGTTGTGGGGGCTGAACTCTGGGCCTGGGTGGTGTCCCTCAGTTCTTCAGCTTGAGGCCAGTCCCCTACCACTTGAGTCACAGTGCCACTTTTGGCTTTTTTCTGCTTATGTGGTGCTGAGCAATCGAACTCAGAGGCTCATACATGAAAGGCAAGCACCCTACCACTGAGCCAACTTCCCAGCCCAAGTCAAGTTATTTTTAAGGTGATATGTCAGCTCTTTTCTTTCAAAAGCTTTCAGTAAATAAACATTCTGGGAATTTTATCAGTTAGCTATATTTTCTAGTAAGATGTGTGTATATAAACACATATGTATATATTTTCATATGTGTTTATGTTTACACATATGCATATATTTACACAAGAACAATTGCCTATAGTTATGTACATATATGAAAAAATAACTGCATATATACAAGCATGTAAACTTACATATAGGTGAGTTTATATATGCGTATATAAATAGACACACATATGAAGAGAGAATAATATACATACCAAGTGAATATTTTTCTATTTTCATCATTTATAATTGATTATTGCGGTATATATACACATCTATTAATTATTATTATTACTCTTTTTTTGGGGGGGATGGTCATGGTGCCTGAACTCTGGGCCTGGGTGGTGTTCCTCAGCTCTTCAGCTCAAGGCTAGTGCTCTACCATTTGAGCCACAGCGCCACTTCCAGCTTTTTTTTTGTTTTTGCTTATGTGGTGCTGGGGAATCGAACCCAGGGCCTCAGGCATGCAAGGCAAGCTCTCTATCACTGAGCCACCTTCCCAGCCCTTATTATTACTCTTTTAGGGAGGTGGTCATGGAGCCTGAACTCTGGGCCTGGGCACTGTCCCTCAGCTCACTGGAGCCACAGTGCCACTTCCAGCTTTTTCTGCTTATTTGGTGCTGAGGAATCCAACCCAGGGCCTCATGCATGCAAGGCAAGCAATCTACCACTGAGCTACCTTCCCAGCCCCTTATTACTCATTTTGCTCAACTTTCTTTTTCTTTTTCCTTTTCATTGCCAGTCCTGGGCAGTGTCTCTGAGACTCTGTTCCCAAGGCTAGGGCTCTACCACTTGTGCCACAGCACTACTTCCAGCTTTTTCTGAATAGTTTATTGCAGATGAGAGTCTTGTGGAATTTTTTGCCTGGATTGGCTTCAAACTGTAATCCTCAGATCTCAGACTCCTGAGTATTTAGGATTATAGGCATGAGACACTGGCACTTGTCTCTTTTGTTTTTGAATTTTGTGCCAGTATTGGGGCTTGAACTCAGAGCCTCATTCTCTCCCTTGGCTTTTTTGCTCAAAGCTGACTCTTACCATTTTACCACCTGGACCATGGCTTCTGAAGAGATTTTGCTTGTAAATTGGAGATAAGGCTCTCACAAACTTTCCTACACAGACTGGCTTTGAACTGCAATTCTCAGATCAATTGTAGCCTTCTGAGTAGTTGGATTACAGGTGTGAGCCACCAGCATCCAGTTTTAGAATTTTGTAAGTATCAATGTTTTCTAGTCATGGGTGCTAGAAAACACTTGCAATCCAAGCTACTCAGGAGGGTGAGATCTGTGGATGTGATTTAAAGCCAGCCTGGGTAGGGAAGTCTGTGAGACTCTTACCACCAATTAACCACCAGACAACCAAAAGTGGCACTGTGGCTCAAAGTGAGAGAGTGCTATCATTGAGCCAAAGAGTTCAGGGAAAGCACCCAAGCTGATTTCAAGCCTCATGACCAACAACAACAACAACACAACAAAAATGTCTAGCTGAAGATTTTGCTCCATGGTAGACACTGATAAATGATGAATCAAATAAATGATGAATCATATAATAGAGCTGGCAGGTGGGTGTATATAGATGGCAGTTTTTATGTTGCTTTATTGGCCTCTCTCTATGGGAAAAGGTTGATGAAGAGATGACCAGTGCAGTTTTCAGCACAGGGCTTCTTGTTGTGGGCAAGGAGGAGGAGGCCTGACTTCGGCCTTCCCAAACAATGACCCTTACTAAGCCTTTATTATGGCTTCCACTTCCTTCTCACTGTCTCCACCTACCTGCTCTGCCTTTAAAACCCATGCCTATGAAAAACTCCTTTTTTTGCTAAAGCAATTTAGACTTGAGTTTCTGTTGCTTGCCACCAATTCAGACCAAGTTACAGATAAACCTACTTTGAAAAGTGTCAGGAGAAGACTCCTATCCAACAGATTCCTAACTTAAAATCTAAGTGTCACTTTCACTGAATTAGTGACTCTAACTACAAAGAATAGAGACTTGGTGATGGAATAATTTCGAGGCAATTTAAAACAACAACAACAAAAACAACTATATCATCTATCTATCTATCTATCTATCTATCTATCTATCTATCTATCTATCTATCTATCTATCTATCTACACATATATATGCTCAGAAGTCATCAGTTGCAGCCAGGCACTGGTGACTCATGCTGTAATCGTAGCTGCTCAGAAGACTGAGATCTGAGGATCATGGTTCAAAGCCAGCCTGGAAAGGGAAGTCTATGAGACTTCTATCTCCAATTAACCACCAGCAAGCTGTTAAGTTGAGTTGTAGCTTAAATGGTAGACCTCCACGCTCAAGATAAAAGCTGAGAAGTGGTGTCCAGGCTCTGAGTTCAAGCCTTAGTTCTAGCATCAAAAAAAATAAAAAAAGGAAGTTAGGAGCTGGAGGTTAAAAAAAATGGAGCTTGGGCAAGAAGTAAATGTGTTCTGAGAAAGCTCTCTTAAGAGAGTAACACATCCTTAAATCTAAAACAATTTTTGGTCATGGGCTGCTTTTTTACACTGAGTGCCCAAGGTCTAATTATGGAGGATTAAGCTTCCAATTTAAAGCAGTGCATTCCACTTTGTGAAAGAAACTGCTGGTTTCTGAAAGACTCACAATGAATAACGCCACGGTGAAATTTTCTTTGTAAGGAAATGCCTGACTCCATAGGGTCCATGGAATAAAATTAATTTCCACAATTGCTACAAGCACTTAACAGACACACCTTTCAAGAGGAAAGTTTAGCAATTATGAAGGGAGTGCCACTTTTATATATTGAGTCTGCAGGTCTGCAAATTTCATGTTGGAAATGTTGACATAATTTTGCACAGATTATAGTTATGTGGCCTATTTTGTTTACAGGTTTCTGGCATAAGAAATTTTAAAAATAGTTTTACATATGACTTCCAAAATAAAATGTGGATTCAAGTATGGTTTTGAGATGGGTCCTCTGTGCAGATTTCTGAAAACAAGATGGTAAATAAACAACTGAACAATTACTTGGTAACTGAGTCAGAACTGAGAACAGGAATGCCTCATCTGAATTCAATGAGGAAGTGCATCATGGTTGATTATTAATATCTGTCATGTCATAGAAATTAGAATGCAACTTAGTTCTTGCTATCCTATGTCATCCACAACTAATAAAGGCTTGCAGGTTCCATTTCTGCACTTGCACAATCACTCTTACATATTCTCAAATAATTACATTGACATTTGGCCATTATTGTAGAAATAAAAAGCAATGACTTGGCATACTTTGAAAAATAATGCTTACTTTCTGATGGCTGTTTTGATTGATACCTAAGCTGCCAGTGACTTTTCCAAGGAAACTGCTATTTACCTCAATCTAATATAGGTCAATGTGGTGGGTGATGACTTATGACTTTTATTCTTAGGGAGATAGATTTTGTGTTCACGTGCCAGTACTAGGGCTTGAGCTAAGGGCCTGGGTGCTGTCCATTAGCTTTTGGTTTAAGGCCAGCACTTTACCATTTGAGCCACAGCTCACTTCCTGCTTTTTACTGGTTAAAGGGAATAAGAGTCTCATAGACTTTCCGGCTCTCGTTGCCTTCCAGCTACAGTTCTTTGATCTCAGCCTCTTGATTACTTAAGATCACAGGTGGAATTAGTCATTAGTGAAGCATTATTGAAGCACTTTTTTCTGAGAAAAACTGTTATATAGACTTTAAACTTCTTAGACATTCCACGTTCTCCCAACCCTTGGCTCTGCACTCAGGTACTAATGATTTGAGCTTCAGTGTCTTCATCTATATTCTGAAGAGACCTGGTAGCTCTGATAACACTCCATTGGAATAATGTATGTTAAAAAATGCGTTGGAAATTGAGAAGTACTATAAATATGAAAAACTTCTGAATGACTTGCTGAATAAAGTTAAGAGATCACTCAATTACAGAGTCCCAAAGCAACATCTATTTCACTTATAATTAAGTGAACTCAATTGTGCCATAGAAAGATGAAAATTCAGCCAGGCTCCGATGGCTCATGCCTGTAATCCTAGCTACTCAGGAGGCTGAGATCTGAAGATCATGGTTCAAAGCCAGCTCGGGGAGGAAAGTCCATAAGATTCTTATCTACAATAAAGCACTAGAAAACCGGAAGTGGTGCTGTGGCTCAAGTGGTACAGTGTTCGCCTTAAGCTGAAGAACACAGTGACAGTGCCCAACCCCAGAGTTCAAGCCCCATGACTGAACAAAAAAAAAAAAAAAAAGGAAACATGAGAACTCAGGTCAGCTTTACACCTTGGACATGCATAATGCCTTCAGCTTGACTATATGTATGGGCTTATCGAACCACTGTATGGGCCTCTGAGAGCACTATTCCTGAAACTTTTTATACTCTTTCTTTTATAAAAATGTTCTTAGCTGAGCATCAGTAGCCCATGGTTATCTCAATAGATGCAGAAAAGCAGTTGACAAGATCCAACACCCCTTTATGATGAGGGTTTTGGAAAAACTAAGAATCCAGGCAACATTCCTCATACAATAAAGGCTGTATATGACAAACCTACAGCCAGCATTATACTTAATTGTGAAAAACTAAAGCCATTTACTCTTAACGCAGGAATGATACAAGGATGTCTACTTTCTCCACTTCTCGTCAATTTAGTATTAAAATGCCTACCTACAGCAATAAGACAAGATGAAGACATAAGAGGGATCTAAATAGGAAAAGATGAAGTAAAACTCATCCACTTTGCAGATGACATGATCTTGTATTTAAAGAATGCCATGGACTCCACTATCAAATTACTCAAGCTGATTCAAAACTTTGGCAAAGTAGCAGGGTATAAAATTAACCCTCAAAAATCAATGGCTTTTCTGCATGCCAACAATGAGAAAAGCATGGGTGAAATCAGGAAAGCAACTCCATTTGTAATAACCCCACAAAAAATACCTAGGAATTAACTTAACCAAAGAAGTGAAGGACTTCTATGATGAAAACTTTAAAAACCTGAAAAAGGAAATCAAAAGAGAATTTAAAATGTGAAAAACCTCCCATGCTCCTGGATTGGAAGGATCAACATCATCATCGTGAAAATGGCAATACTTCCAAGGCTATTTTCAAATTCAATATGATACCTATCAATATTCCAACCTCATTCTTCAAAGAAATAGAAGAGGCAATCCAACAATTCATATGGAACAATGAAAGACCCCGAATAGTCAAAATGATCCTTAACAGAAAGAACAATGGTGGAGGAATATCAATACCAAATTTCATTCTCTACTACAAAGCCATAGTAATCAAAACAGCTTGGTACTGGCACAATAACAGACGGCAGGCCAAATGGAATAGAATTGAAAACCCAGAAATGCACCTACAGACCTATAGCCTTCTAATCTTCCATAAGGGAACTAAATAAATAGAATAAAGACAGCCTCTTCAGTAAATGGTGCTGGCAAAATTGGTTACTCACTTATGGAAAACTAAAACTAGCTCCTTATATATCACCCTGCTCTACAATCAACTCCAAATGGATCAAAGACCTCAAAGTCAAAGCAGACACTCCTAAAACATTACAGGTTGGAATAGGAGAAACCCTAGGTCTCCTTAGCACAGGCCAAAATTTTCTTAGTAGACACCCAGAAATACAACAAATTAAAGAAATGTTGGACAAATGGGATTGCATGAAATGCCAGAGCTTCTGCATGGCAAAGGACATAGCTAGTAAGATCAATAGAAAGCACACAGATTTGGAGAAGATCTTCACTAGCCATACAACAGACAAGGTTTCATATCTAAAATATACCTGGAACTCAAAAAATTAAATCTCCCAACAACAAATCCTTAAAGAACGACTGCACAATATATAAATGGGCTAAAGACTTACAGAGAAACTTCTCTGAAGAGGAAAGAAGGATGGCCAATAGACACATGAAGAAATGTTCAACCTCCCTAGCCATAAAAGAAATGCAAATCAAAACAACATTGAGATACAACCTCACTCCAGTTAGAATGGCTAAAATCAAGAACTCTAATAAAAACAGATGCTGGAGGGGATGTAGACAGAAGGGAACCTTACTGCATTGGTGGGAGTGTAAACTTGTTCAACCACTTTGGAAAGCAGTATGGAGGTTCCTCAAAAGGCACCACATAGAGCTTCCCTATGACCCAGCAATCCCACTTTTGGGCATTTACCCAAATGTTCACAAACAAGACCAAGCTAAAGCTACCAGCACGACTATGTTTATTGCAGCATTATTTACTATAGCTAAGATATGGAGCCAACCCAGATGCCCCTCAGTAGATGAATGGACAAGAAAATGTGGTATATATACACAATGGAATTCTATGCCTCTATCAGAAAGAATGACATTGCCCCATTTGTTAGGAAATGGAAAGGCTTGGAAAAAATTATATTAAGTGAAGTAAGCCGGGCCCAAGGAAGCATATGTCCCATAGTTTCCTTTATTTGCAATATCTAGTATATGTCTGAGTCAAGCAGAAAAGGTCAGATAAGTTGATGTTAGGGAAATGAATCTTAAGATATGTATTCACATGTTTTTTTTTCTTTCATTCGATTGTTTCTAACACATTTATAAGATTATTTCTTTGTAGCTTTGTATGTCCCTTCCCCACAGTATAACCCCTGCTTTCACTCTATTTGATGTCGGTATAATTTAAATAGGGATACAGGCGGACCCATTGCAACAATGAGATGTACAAGTCATTATGTCGAAAACAAACTTTACAACTTTGGTGGGGGGGGAGGGGAGGATTGGGGGGAGGATGGGAAGGGATGGGAAGGGGGAAAAAAAGAACTAACCAGCACTATGGTTTGGTTGTGTGCTCACTGTGTGGAGGGGGTGGCCTGGCCTTGTGCTCACACTCACTGCCTCTCCAGCGCGGGTGAAGCCTGGATTCTACTCCAACAAAGTGAGAAGGAACCTAGGAAGGAGACAGTACACATCCTGACAGCTTCCTAAGCCAACCCACCCCCTGATGGGCCAGGTCAGTGATGAGAAGGAACGACTGTCCACTGCCTAGCAAGGCAGTGGAAGTGGCTCTTCCCCGATCTCAGCGCCATGGCCAGCATATCATGGGTAGCTAAACCCAAAGGTGAAAAATTCCCCTCATTTGCAGGGAGTAGTTTTTGAGACAAGGAAAGATGGCCAGATGCAAAGTAATGAAGAAAAGATTTCTGCATTTCAATAACTCCCTTTCCTTCTTCTCCTGCCCCTCCCCGAAAGGACTGAAACCTTTCCAACTGGAATGGGGACCTGTCTCTACTCTGAGCCAAGGCAGAATTAAATAAGCCATTGTGCCATGTGCTCATGGGTAATTAGGCATGCAATTAGACATTTCCTGTCTGGGCTGGTGTTGAACCATAGTCTTCAGATCTCAGCCTCTCTGAGTGGTTAGGATAACAGGCAGGAGCCAACATACCCAGCAGAAATATGTTATTTAAAACACTGTGGACAGCCGTTCCTTCTCATCACTGACCTGGCCCATCAGGGGCTGGGCCTCTGATTGCAGCCAGTGATCCCTGATTCAAGCTGTAGCCTAAAGTCTAACCTGAACTGAAGACTTACAGACACTCCCTCACTTACCAAAGCTACTTACCACTGTCCTCTCAGGTGATTCTCATATATAGTAAAGTTAGAGACCTCCTGCCTTGAATAGCAAATGGATGGATGTGGTATTGATTGTGAAAACTGCTCTGAAAACCTTACAGCCCCTATGTTCTCAGTTTTAGCTACACAGTCAAGTTACCTACTGGGGAGATTTTAAAAGCTTCCCACTGCCAAGACCCTATCCCAGGCTGTGTCATCAGAAGCCCTTGGGCTAGGCCGAAGGTAGCTATGTTATTTGAGGGCTGTCTGGTGGATTCCAGCATTTGGCCAGGTTGGGGAGGTTTGGTTTTATACTTGGGTATAATGTGGTTGCAGAAATTGTGTGTGTGTGTGTGTGTGTGTGTGTGTGTGTGTGTGTGTGTGTGTGTGTGTGTGTGTTCTGTTTGTCTGTGTCTCTGTGTTGGTCCCGGGTGCTATCACTGAGCCTCTTTGAGCTCAAGGCCAATGCTCTACCACTTGAGCCATAGTGCCACTTCTGGTTTTTGAGTGGTTAATTGGAGATAAGAGTCTTACAGGGAATTTTCTGTCCAGGCTGACTTTCAGACTTCAGTCTCCTGAGTAGCTACAGGCAGGAGCCAGTGGTGCTGGCTGGCTGTAGAATTTTAGGAAGGAGGTAAGTAGCTTTGGTAAGAACTAATAGTTCTTTGTGTTCCTTGCAGGTCAGTCTACTGCAAATATTTTTTTCTCCTTGTTGAACTAAGGGCAATCTCTGTTCCTTTGCCTCTTGTTGTTGTGGTTGTTGTTGTTGTTGTGTGTGTTGATCCCAGTGCTTGAACTCAGGGCCTGGGAGCTGTCCCTTTTGCTCAAGGCTAACACTCTACTTCTTGAGCTCCACTTCAGGGGGGTTTTGTTTTGTTTTGTTGTGGGATGGGTTTTTATTTTGGCAGTGAACTATAGATAAATGTTTCATGGACTTTTCTAACTTTGAACTCGTATCTTCAGATCTCAGCCTCTTGATTAACAAGGATTATAGATGTGAATCATTGGTGCCTGGGTCTATAAAAACATAGACGATCCTCAATGGATAATGTGATTTTCTTGTCAGCCAGAGAATTCTCCTGTTCTATCAAGGTGGGCCTCTGATTGCAGCCAGTGATCCCTGATTCAAGCTGTAGCCTAAAGTCTAACCTGAACTGAAGACTTACAGACTCTCCCTCACTCCGACCCAGGCTCACTGAGGCCTCTGTCAACTGGAGGGAACTTTCTGGAACTTTCTAGAACATTCTGACATCATCGAGTCTGTGTGACCTGAAGCAAGCAATCTTGAAGCTCCCTTTTCTTTGAGATATGGAGAGCTCTAAACCAGACCAAGGCAGTTTGCTAAGAATGGACTTGCTTTTCAATACTGTAGTCTACAACCAGGCCCCAAATGAACATCCAGCAAATACTTGATGAAAGAACTAATTGAACAATGCAAATATGAATATCATGCCATCATTTCCCCTGGTTCATCTTTTCCCTAAATGATTTACACATTAAATCTTGTGTTCCAAGATTTGCTTGCAGTGAAAATTTTTGGATAATCTTATCCATTTCCAGCTTTAGTCAATGATGGAGATACTTGACATTTATTTTCCATAGCCGGGTTTTTTGTTTGTTTTCTGTTTTGTTTGTTTTTGTTTGTTTTTTGTTTGTTTGAACTCAGAGCATAGGCACTGTTCCTAAGCTTTTTTGCTCAAGACTAGTGCTCTACCACTTGAGCCACATCTCCACTTCTATCTTTTTGCTGATTAATTGGAGGTAAGATTCTCACAGACTTTCCCTCCCAGGCTGACTTTGATGAACCATGCTCCTCAGATTTAAGCCTCCTGAGTCACCAGCACCCAGCTTATACCTTCATTTTCTCTCACAAACATGTGCAGGACTATGATTAGCATAAGCAGGACAGTGGAGGAGCAATCCATTTTCAGTGGACCAAACGTGTCACCTCTGTGAACAGACAAACATGGGATTGTGCCTGGGATATCAAATAGGAGAGAGATGTTGTTCACACTGTCTAATTTCTCTCAAATTCACTTCTCTCAAAAGTCAGCTAGTAACAAAGGAGGCTTCTGAGGTGTGAATGGTTAGTGAGTAGAAAGTAGGGCTGGACTCATTATTTGCTATGAGCTTGATGCAAAGCATCTGGAAACTGTAAAGCAATAATAATAATAATTATAACGATAATAATAATAATGATAATAATTCAATATTTTTGTGTTTAATTCTAGGTTTTATCCCAAAGGAAACTCCTGCAAAGTCCCAGAAGGTACTAGAAGGGAGGCAGGGACTTTTCCTGCCAGCTGTGGTATGCACCCAGGGGCTCTGCTGGCATCTCCTTGTCCATATAGACACTAGCTTGCTGTTGGCTGGCAGTGTGGCAGAGAGCCAATCGCTGCACTTACATAGAATCTTCTTTAAAAATTGACAGAGCAATGAAATTACCACCTGGCTAGATTTCTCTTTCCAAATACAAGACTGACTTTTAAGTACATTATACTGGTGTAATTGAAAATCAGAAGCATGGGAAAAGAGGTGCTCTAATTTCTTCTTGACTGTTGGGTGGGGCCTAGATGATCTACTGACAGAGCAGGGAGGCATGGGAGAAAGAAGGATGCTGGGGAGAATGGAAGGCCAACAACAAATCGGTATACCACATCCTTAAATGGAGCAGAATTCCTAGAAGAATAGTAGTTTACCACTCTGGAAATCTAAAGTCTGTGGGTTTTCTCCAGTGATGTGCATAGTACAATGTGGGTTTCAATTAATTCTGCTATTCCTGTTTCTGTCCCTGTGATAAGAAATTTTCTTTCTCTCCTTCCTTCTTTCCTTCTTTCCTTGCTTCCTTCATTCCTTGCTTCCTTCCTTCTTTCTTTCCTTCCTTCCTTCTTTTCTTTTCTTTTCTTTTTTTCCCCCATCCCAGGGCTTGATCTTTGGGCCTGAGTGCTGTCCCTGAGTTTTTGTGCTCAAGGTTAGCACTCCACCATTTAAGCCAGAGCTCACTTCCAGCTTTCACTGTGATTAATTGGAGATAAGAGTCTCAGAGCTTAGATTATAAAAAAGAACACAGTAAAAGACAGATTGCCCATGCAAGCCAATCCAAGATGGTACCCAATATTAGCACTTGTTCTTTGTTCATTTAACAGTGTCCTGTGGCAAACCTGGCAGCAGGGGGTGCTGTGCCCCTATGATTGGTCTCTCCCTGTTTTAGGGCCTGATGTGAGGATGGACAGAAGAGATCAATCATAGTGATAGATGGTTGGTGATTCTAAGTGGTTCTGAAAGAATGTTAATTTTAGGTGCTGGATCTTGGTAAATGGAGTATTACAGAATATGATCAAGTGACAATTGAGGGCTTTTGTGATATCATGTTCGAGATTTCCTCTGCCTGGGGTTTGCAGTGTAGAATTTTCTCTTGAGAGATTTCTTTAGTCTGATATCATTCCTGCAGATACCAACCAATGCTGCTTCAGATGAGTTTGGACTTCCTTGTCATGTCTATCTTGAGTTGAAGAGTATCAACCTTGGTGCCCTGGTTTAATGAGTCAGATGACACTGGAATTCAAATGTGTGTGTTTTGATCAGGGAGCACATTATACCCATACAGTAACCATGACAGGATATAGCACTTCACTGCCAAATGCCTGTGCTTTAGAATAACCATCCAGGCACAGATGAAGAATCTCCTCCTTACTGTCGGGGATTGAGGCTGGCATTCCAACCCCTCTAAGAAACTCCGAACCTGTCTTCTTCACATTAGGAAAAAAGCACTGGGGACAAATGCTGGCTTTGGTCCTTGCTCTGAGAAGTTCTGACAGGAGTGACTATGTGTCTTAATTTATTCCTCTGTAAATAAGATTCAGAGCTAGGCACTAGTGGCTCATACCTGTCATCCTACTTACTCAAGAGGCTTAGATCTGAGGATGCATGTTCAAAGCCAACCCTGGGCAAGAAAGTCTGCAAGACTCATCTCCAATGAACCACCAGAAAACCAGAAGTGGTGCTGTGGTTCAAAATAGTAGACCACTAGCCTTGAGCAAAAGAGCTCAGGGACAGCACCCAGGCCCTGAGTTCAAGCCCCTGACAAAAATATATTAAATATATAATAATAATTATTATAAATAAATATATAAATAATAAATAAATAAGAACAAAATAAGTAAGGTTCCAGTACAGTAGCATAAGATTTAGGGTTGAAATCTACCTTTAACTTGGATTGGGTAAAACCTGCCTCTTCTTGGAACTCAGCTTCCTAATCAGAGGCAAATGTTGTATGTGTGCCTGTACTGGATCTTGAACTCAGGGCCTGCGCATTGCACTCCACCAATTGAGCCACAGTTCCACTTCCTGTTTCCTGGTGGCTCATTGGGGATAAGAGTCTCATGGACTTTCCTGAACAGGCTGGCTTCAAACTACAGTCCTCAGATCTCAGGGTCTTCATTAGGAATCTGCAGCTAGGATTATCAGTGTGAGCCATCCCGGTGCCTAGCTTTGCCAGGTTCTGAGGTATCTTTTAGACAAATCAGAAGGGCCGTTAGCCACCTCGGATCATCTGAGGTAACAGCAAAAAGCCAGGAGAGCGAGGTGGAGCTACCCAAGTTTGGCAAGGGGGAAACCCCCAAATGGCTTCTTTACTCTGGAAGTTCTCAATATTCCACCATAAATGTTTCATAATTTTCTCATGGATTATTCAGTTGCAACTTAATAACCTTAAATTTTATGAGATTGTAGGGTTTTTTTTTCCTATATGGGAGTAAAACGTTGCCAACCTGGGATCCAGCTGGGAGGAGAAAATGCTGACATTGTCCATTTATTTTCATGATGCAATGGAATCCACAATAAACAACAAATAAAAAAACAAAAAGAAGAGGAGTAAAAATAATCCTGATGTTGCTCTTTCTAAAATATTTCATTTCATAAAACTCTCCCTCTTTGCAGATGACATGATCTTGTATTTAAAGAATCCCATAGACTCCACTCCCAAATTACTCAAGCTGATTCAAAACTTTGGCAAAGTAGCAGGTTATAAAATTAACCCCCCAAAATCAATGGCTTTTCTGTATGCCAACAATGAGAAAAGTGTGGCTGAAATTAGGAAAGCAACTTCATTTGTAATAGCCCCACAAAAAATAAAATACCTAGGAATTAACTAAAGAAGTGAAGGACCTCTATGATGAAAACTTGAAAATCTTAAAAAAGGAAATCAGCACAGAACTTAAAAAATGGCAAAACCTCCCATGCTCCTGGATTGGAAAGATTAACATCGTGAAAATGGCAATACTTCCCAAGGTTATCTACAAATTCAATGCAATACCAATCAAAATTCCAACCTCATTCTTCAAGGAAATAGAAGAGGCAATCCAAAAATTCATATGGAACAATAAAAGACCCCGAATAGCAAAAACGCTCCTCAATGGAAAGAACACTGCTGGAGGAATATCAATACCAAACTTCAAACTCTACTATAAAGCCATAGTAATCAAAACAGCTTGGTATTGGCATAAGAACAGACCTCAGGACCAATGGAATAGAATTGAAAACCCAGAAATGAACCTACAGACCTATAGCCATCTAATCTTCGATAAGGGAGCTAAACCAATAGAATGGAAGAAAGACAACCTCTTCAGTAAATGGTGCTGGCAAAATTGGTTAACTACATGTAGAAAACTAAGGCTAGATCCTTATATATCACCCTGCACCAGAATCAACTCCAAATGGATCAAAGACCTTGAACTCAAAGCAGACACTCTGAAAACATTACAGGATGGAATAGGAGAAACACTAGGTCTTCTTGGCTCAGGCCGAAATTTTCTGAATAGAGACCCGGAAACACAACGAATCAAAGAAAGGTTGGACAAATGGGATTGCATGAAGTTGCAGAGCTTCTGCAGGGCAAATGACATAGCTAGCAAGATCAATAGAAAGCCCATGGATTGGGAGAAGATCTTTACTAGCCATACAACGGACAAGGGTCTCATATCTAAAATATACTTGGAACTCAAAAAATTAAACCACCCAACAACAAATACTCAAAGAAACAACTGCCCAATAAATAAGTGGGCGAAAGACTTAAAGAGAAACTTCTCTGAAGAAGAAAGAAGGATGGCCAAAAACACATGAAGAAAATGTTCAACATCCCTAGCCATAAAAGAAATGCAACTCAAAACAACATTCAGATATCACCTCACTCCAGTTAGAACAGCAAAAAATCAAGAACTCTAACAACAACAGATGCTGGAGGGGATGTGGACAGAAAGGAACCTTACTTCATTGTTGGTGGGAATGTAAACTTGTTCAACCACTTTGGAAAGCAGTATGGATGTTCCTCAAAAGACTTCACATAGAACTCCCCTATGACCCAGCAATCCCACTTTTGGACATTTACCCAAATGTTTACAAACAGGACCACACTAAAGCTACCAGCACAACTATGTTTATTGCAGCATTATTTACCATAGCTAAGATATGGAACCAACCCAGATGCCCCTCAGTAGATGAATGTATCAAGAAAATGTGGTATATATACACAATGGAATTCTATGCCTCCATCAGAAAGAATGACATTGCTCCATTTGTTAGGAAATGGAAAAACTTGGAAAAAATTATATTAAGTGAAGTAAGCCAGGCCCAAAGAAACATAGGTCCCATGGTTTCCCTTATTTGTAATATCTAGTATATGTATGAGTCAAGCGGAAAAGGTCAGATAATGTGATGTCAGGAAAATGAACCCTTAGATGTGTATTTTAAAGTTTTTTTCTTTCATGCATGTGTTTCTAACACATTTATAAGATTATCTCTTTGTTGCTCTGTATGTCCCTCCCCCACATTATAACCCCTGCTTTCACTATATTTGATGTCAGTATAACTTGTGGAGGAGAT